>NC_031497.1:16755425-16950695 GCF_000237925.1 Schistosoma mansoni
CTTGAGACATGGTGGACGGTTGCTCAATTTCGTGGATTTTTTGGAGTTAGACATTAACACCATTAAATGCCGACCGGCTCAGTGGTCCAGAAGTTAAGCGCTCGCATGCAAGATTAATAGGTAATCATAATGGGATGAACGAATTTTTAATAAGCTGCTGAAATTCTGTCACCTAACTCGACCATAAATTTATAAACTATCATTAAAATCGGTATAACATTTGTTATTTTCAACAAGATCACGATAATCATCACGAATAAATTATCATCGTTTGAATAGATATCTGTGACACATAGAAATCATCTATCAAAATTCACAACATAATACTAATTGTAACGTAAATCGAAACTCACTATTGAATTAAAGAGAAATATCAATTTACTAATATTCAGTTATTAAATCAGTCATGAAATAATAAAGACTGTTGATTTAAGTGTTTTAGACTAGTAGTTTTATACTAGTTTATTGAACTGTTCACACATTGTTATCAAAAGAAAGCACCATAAATAGCATGTGGACAGAAGACAGTTCCTAGTGTTAGTCTGTTCTGAACAGATAACTTGTGTATACAGAAAAATTCATGTAATCGTATCATGATTATATGATGATGTTCATTCAGTTTAAAAGCTCAAAGTAATGGTTATATTAGAAAAGAAAAGCAATTTATACTAACCTTGTTTAAATAAATGTTCGCTTGAAACAATCAAACTAAATTCATTACCAATATCATCGTAGATTCCGTCTAAAGCAAACACTTCAAGAAATCTAAAAAGTAACCGTAAGGTGTTAAGAGTTAGTTTAGTCAATTTGAATAAAGAGAAGAGATGTGCATTGGTTTCGTTCGATACATATTAAAATTAGAAAGTGAAAAACTATAGTGAGGAGAAGTAAACAACTAGACTCATCAAACATGGGTAAATTCGTATTATGAGCTGTGAGCGGCATCATATAATCTGAATACAAGCAACATTAACTGACCGTTTTACCAAGCCAGATACAATAAGTCTGAAACAGTTACCGAAAAGTTAAGTCGAATGTAAGTAGTGCTGAAAAAATGACGTGTTCTGTGCCAAGTGTAGGTGATTAGATGCATTTATATTGAATGATGATTCAGTGGTTTAAAAACGTTCGATGCATCTCGTTTCAGTAGCTTTACTACCGCTCATCATTTTTCACTTTTCGAACTGTATCAATCAACATGAGGAAGTTAGTTTATGATAGGTTGCTATGTGATGAAAGATAGCCATGTGGAGCCATTATTTCTCGGTTTAACACGATTCCTAGGTTGGTTTCTTAAGGGTTTTGAAACTCGGTGGCTGTAAACGTTGCACCAACAGTTAATAATAGAGCTCCGTCACAATCCTGTTATAGTTTTAAACCATAGTCCCGACAAACAATAAGGTGCTCCTAATAATAATAGGATTGGTCTAGGTTGTATTTTTATCTAAACAGTACGCACACTGCAAACCTACTTATGTGGCGATTTTTAACATTCTATAAATTAAACATTGGTAGGTAACTTTAAAAGAGTTTAATGTTGTGAGTACCACAACCTTGAAGTTGCTGAGCTACGACTCGACCAACTAATCCAAGGCATATTGTCTTAAGGTTGTAAGAAAAAAGACTAGTAAGAAAGTTAATGTGAAATATGTTTAAATATACAGTGCTTACTTGATAAACGGTCGGGCAGCTTCTTTAAATAACAATCTTACAATTGGTTCACACCCATGAGACATAGAACCATCTGTCTTTGACATTAAGTAAGCCAATAACGCTATGCCATGAAGTTTAGTCAGTGGATATGTGGAGACATCTGACTGGTCATAATTGAGCATGCATAAGTCGGAGACAAACCTATGAAAAACGAATTATAAGCACATACTAATAGTTGGTTGTCTGTACAAACTTTCTATCCCCTTGATTAGTCAAAAGTGAATAATTTTTATCACACTAATATTAGATGGAGAAATACTGCAAACTAGGCAGTAGCGCTTAATCTCAATTTGGGACTTTTAAATAATAACCCTACTAAACCTCGTTTGGAGTGAAAAATAGACCTTTAAAAGTAGTGCCATGCACTTTATTAAGGCTTTAGATTTGGATTCAATAGTTCATTTTCCTGTTTCAGTCGGCTTGTGGTTTACTGCGTCTATCACTAAGTTTGATTGGTGAGTGTCCATCACTAATTTCGACTTTGTCAAAATAAAACGTCATGCCTTCTAAAACAAAAACTCGGGAAATCAATATAGAAGTCCAAAATGAGCAGCGAAATATGAATACTTTGTGGCGAATACTTCAATCTTAAGATAATCTCCATAATCGACTAGCATATACTCAAAGGTCTATGAGTAAACAGAAAGCATCTGTTAATTCAATAAACCAAGTATTTGATAATGATACCACGATAATTATTGATTAGTTGTCCTCTAATTAATTTGGAATCTACTCTAACAAATGAGGTTTTGGAAAATAGGTATTACTATTCACCAGAAAACAAGTGGGTCATAATTATTAAGAGCTATGAATAGCGCCCTGCTGTCGAAACCGAGCAGCTGAGAGTTTTCGGATTAATGACGTAATTGTTAGAAGATGGGAAAACAATATGCCAAGTCACACCAGCAATGAGAATCTATTGCACACAGACTCCTGAATAATGGTTGAATAACAGTTTATCTCCACTTGTTTCTAATGATTCTGAAAAGCATTTATCGACAACATATTTGCCCATTTGGCTGGTAGTGTATTTCTAATTGTAAATAATGCAACTTCCAGATGAAAGTAAAAATCTTAACATATAGTTCAATGCGAATATAGCATAAAACGATGAGATTTTTTGTAGGAATATAAAATAATCAATGCGTTTGAGGTACTGTGATAGATACTGAACAATGGATATTACCACAAATTTTAGCTTCTAGATTTCGACAGTTTTTCAGTTCTTAGTGCGGCTCAAATTAGCTGTCAATAAATTCGCAGATTTGTACACTTTAGGCAAAGGAGTTACTAATCACTGTCTTGAAGATTTGACTGTTGACCGACGAGACACAGGTTTGAGACAAATGGGATCTACTAAAGCTAAGATTAGACAACCGTTACCTGCGAACCGATCAACCTCTCAAAATATATTTGTTGGTGATAAGAACTATTGAAGCTTTAAAACACAAAAATATATCATATAGTACAACTTACTCTATCTGTTTTGAAAGATAATGTAAGCTTTCTGTAATAAGAAGAAGTCCAGATTCACTCATGTTGGACAGCTTCGATAAAACTGAGTAAACCGAGTTTTCGTAAGTACGTAACCAAGTCTTCAATCCCTGAATAAAACAAGCCCATATCTGTCCGAGCCAAATAGATTTATCAGATTCACAAGTTGGAATGAGTGAAATAGAGTGATGAGCAAACCAACACAGTTGTCTGTATTTAGTTCCAGCTTTGATATGATCAGTGACGAAATGTGATAAGCAGTGGGATGAAACGCCCAACATAATAGGATCACATTTATGTGGTACCCACAAGAAATGACCAGTTAGTGGATAAAAAAAGGAGTGCTTAACATTTTCATTTTGACTTGGTCTGGAAGTTCCCAAGAACTGGAACCTATCAGACTGAATGCCTATCCTCATCACTAAAAGATCGTGCAGAAAGTTATCATTGTATCTAAGTGTTGATTTTATTGTGGTACTTCGAAGCTTTACATTTGATTGGGCCTCTTCTGCTTCGCTACTGCTTGACAAAAAACCGAATCTCGACTTTTTGGCAGCGAGAACAGCTTCGGCAGAAATTGGACCAGTTTCACTCAAATAAGGTAGTTCTTTATTTAGACATCCGCTAGGAATGAGATAAAATGAACGAAACCATTGAATTCATTAACCCAAAATGTAATGTATTGAACGTCATGTTTATGTTCGATTGAAAGGGTCAGAAAGCATGTTTAATTCAACAAACGACATCTGTTTGAAGTGCTTACATTCCAAAACAAATAATTCAATTTTCTCTTATTGTTTAATACATTGTTCAGCGGTCTAGGCTTTGATAAAATATATCCTTATCTTTTCTTAAGATGAAGTCGTGAAACGAATTCAAGATACATCTGATGTCAGTAATTACCGTAGTCAATTTGCTTATACTTTCGCAAAATAAAAATGCCCAAATCATTAATGCGTGCAACTTAGTCAACAATTACATATCTGTAAGTTTGACTACGAGCCACACCAGTTGCGTGAAGCCTAATGATATCACTGAACAATTTAAGTATGACAAGACTCAAGCACGTGTTCTGTAAATTGAGAATCTGGTCCATTAACCAATACAACACACGTCACTATCATGTCAGACAAATTCAAAAACCAGTAACGTTTTAAAGCTTATTTGTTAAATCCGAGATTTTGTAGACCGCTTATCATATCAACCCACTATACATTTTTTTATTTGCCAATATTTAATGTTATTTGCCGAGCTTAGAAAACGCTTATTTAGAGCCTTCAACTTGAGTCATAAGTATTCTCTATCATCTCATTTTCTTTAGTGTCCGAATGTTTGTTTCTAAAACTCCAAAACTTATAAACATGCGTAACAAAACGGAAAACTTACATCCCTCTGGATTCCCAAGAAAATTTCTGAATATGACTTGGAGACACTAAAGGCAAAATAATATCCAAAGTTTTGTTGGCAAGCAGGGTTTTATCACTCAGAATCTCCTTGAAATATGGTTCAAAAGATGAGTAGAAAATTTCATTGACTAACATTTGACCGATTGCCGTAGAATATTGAGAAAAAAGACGAAGTATGGTATTTTCTATGTCTTCATTATTCAGTAAACGGTAGTCTGTCCTAACAGATGACTCACAGTAACCTTCATCTTCATCTAATGCTCTGGACTAATAGAGATGTAGTTAATAAGGAAGGACAACACCTACCAAAGGGCGAGTACAATCTGCATCACTGAAAAGGAAATGCAAAAAATATACAAGTATAAATGATTTCCTTAAGCGCACAAAAATTACCAATGTTGCAGATGATATAAGTTGTTCATGTGATTACCTCTATAACTGTTACTAACCCGAAGTGCTAATAGCTTGAATAAAACATTTGGAATACAGAACTAGTTAGTATGTGATAACAGGACCACACCCTCTGAACAGAAGTACTACCAAATTGCTCATGATAAAGTATACTGGATAGAATTTGGAGGCGAATACATTTAAGAATTGAGTACGCTGACTATCGAACATTGCCTGTCATCAACATTAAAATGAAAAAAGGTCATGAACATAATGGGTTTCTGGATGACTCAACGCCCCCAAATGCCTTGGTGCGAGCGAGAGTGGGCAGGGCCCGCCCTCTCTCGAAATGCTCTCACACGGCCACGTGTATACAACCTCTGTCAGGGAAGTCCTACTCACTGCCTTCTCGTGGAATTACTGTTGTTTACGAAATTGAGAGGACGAAAAGCGAATGTCCGGCGCTTTAACAGAGTTGGTGGATGTGGAGTGTCCACCTAGGGGAGTTAGAAAACCCTGATTCCAAACCAATGGTGCACATGGACTCCGGGGGCCTGAGGGAACAAACGGCGTATGAACCAATCGTCGGTCACCGGCTACCATGGGACTGCATCTCTTCACGATGCTCCACTACCTTGTGGATCATACATTTAGGTAGAAGGCTCCGAGTGTGGCCCCTTAAGAAAACCACCTGTTTCGGTCTGAGCAACCGTTCAGTATCATAGCCCTCACACAATTAAAAGAAATGACAATTTTTGTGTGGCGCATATATATGTAGTGCCCCCTTGTACCAATATTTATGCGATCAAACAAATAAATAAAGACGATTTAATGCTGTTGAGAGGACTGAATTACCTAGAAGTAATGGTGAAACTATAATTTATGGACGACCTTTGATCAACGCTAAAAAAACCTTGCGGGGTATAAACTACTGTGAGTAATTATAATTAATATTTACAGTTGATAGTTTGGGTTAGGAATTAGATTTAGGGTTTTCATCACGAACTGACACCAGTTATAATGCCAAAACTCTATTTAGCCGAGTGAATGAATTAGTTTCGCACCAAAATTCA
Organism: Schistosoma mansoni; assembly: GCF_000237925.1. Taxonomy (NCBI): domain Eukaryota; kingdom Metazoa; phylum Platyhelminthes; class Trematoda; order Strigeidida; family Schistosomatidae; genus Schistosoma; species Schistosoma mansoni. Next base: position 16,761,502 of record NC_031497.1, read on the forward strand.
AAGCCTGTTATCGTAAACTTGATTGGTTCGTCCATAAATTATAGTCTCGCCGAAATAATATACAAGTGTACAAATTCCAAGCCAAACAACTCAATTAAAGTGTATTGGGCAATACCATGGTGACTCGACCTGCCACCTGCCATAAAACAGAGGGATTTATCAAAAAAAGAATAGTGAAACATAACAGTTGAACTTGAGAGCAACAAATAAAAACGAAATAAAGTAGAATGTCTATGATCTAGAGAAAAACAAATAGTTCATTTTGAGGCACAGAGGTTAACAGTCACAGGGATCAAAATCTTCAAAATAACATAAATCCCAAACAGGAAGCTTTTAATTCCTAATACATGATAAACGATCAGTCAATTACACAGCAAGATTACAACTATGTTAACCCCCTATATCTGTATGCGTTAACATTGGTCGGTGGAATAAGCAATAGGTGGAAATGAATAATACCTCTTGCTACTTTAGTCACAGAAGATTCCAAAATTTGGTGAGTAAATGTATTCACATAAACTTAGTATTAGTTGCTAGAGGTGATGGATAAAAAACCGTATGTAACTAAACATGGATATTCTTAAAATATGAAAGCAGTTTGTGTGGCAATATCAAATTTTTTGGTGAAACTCCATTTCTGTGCAATTGCGAAGTATGATATCAATAACTGCACCATTGTGCAAAACTATACATCACATTCGTTGTAGTTATGCCAATGAGTGAGCTAACAATTGGGATAAAAGGAGAACTATAGCATATAGAATATTTTTCAGTACATATTGGCTGATATCATATGTTACCAAAACTGAAGTCATTGTGATAAGTAAACATCGAAAGTCATCAGACCACTACTTCATCTATACGCTCAAAAAATAACATCAACGTCATTTGGGAGAAACACTTGAAATAATCAGCTTACCTAGAAATTGTTGGACATCGTGAAGCTTTTGGAACGTCGAACCTCATCCAATTGTTATTCAGGTGAATGCCACTCGGAACACCAGTAGGGTCAATGCTGAACATGTTATTCGAATAAGCGGTGGAGCGAATAGTCTTCAATAGAAGACCTGGTGTGCAGTGATTACTAAAAGCTATGTTTCCCAATGGGGATGTATAAGTCTAGGTAGGAACTGAATAAAACAAAGTAAAAGCCTACATTAGCTGAAGCTGTAGACAAATGTTGCGCTTTCACTGATGAGAAAGGACTAGCACATCCAAAATCACTAAGACTAATGAAGCTTAAGGCAAGTTTTTGAAAATTACCCTGTGAGTTTGCTGTAAGAAACAGATGATTCTGGATTTAAATAAGTCTAGAAATATATAACAAAAGTTAAAACAACCTCGCAGTGGTCATACATCTCGGAATCACCGAGAGATTTGCAAGCTCTGTTCGCAATAAGGTATATGAAAATAAGGTGACTCGTAAATTCTACATTATATTAGTGCAAAGTAATATAATACCTTGGATTTCTGGAAGGGTATTAACTAAACCATCAAGACGACGAGCTTGTTTGTCATTTCCAGATTTTTTTAATTCAAACTTTATTATTTCGTGCAACTTTTTGAAGATGTCGTTACGAGGACTGAAAACCTTGCCACTTGAATATCTGGACAGTATGTAATGAAAAGAATAAAGTCACTTGTGTGGCCCTTTCTGGAAAATGAAATTTAGGTCATAGGACTGAATCCGCAGAATCCTTTCCAGCCTATTATTACTAAGTCCATGAACGGTTAACCGAGATGTTGACTTCGAGATTAAGCTACCAATGAAACTAAAAACCGACGAATCGTACACACTCATTATACGATTCGGCCTTGAGATCAAACGTTCCGCTTTCTACCGAATTTCAGACTAAATGGTTTGGGACATGGTAGAAGGAGCTTCGCACAAACAGCTTCTAATTAGAGTGGCAGATGATCCTCGTGAGGAATTCCTCAGGCTTTTTACATTTGCGACACGTCTCAGATGAAACGCATTGCACTTAGAAGTGTGGTCACTAAGTTCGTCGTCAACTGCTAAATCCCTGGATTCATATTTGTGTTTTGTGGATAAAACTCCAAGTAAAATGCCAGTCTTTCTATAGCCTTCCTTGCTTATCTTTTGAGCTTTTCTTGTACAATTCAATTCATGGCGCTGATACTTCTTCCAATAGTAAGAACCAAGAATTCTCAAAGGTAATACCTGTATATCACAGTAATGGTATATAAATCCCCTAAATAAGTGGTTTTGTAAGTTTTCAACATTGATGGCGGTTTCATCAGTTTCACTGAAGATCCTTAGGGTCCTCCATCAAGCATCGCAACTAAACTGTATTCGCTACCATATTGATAGACTTAATTCTCAAATTGTGGATTCGTCATGATGTAACTACCTAATTTATAAGATCCTAAGTAGAAGTCACGTCACTCTCCACACTTACTCGTCCTGTCTTGACGATCAGCAATATGACATCTAACACTTCCGAATAACACATTTGGGCTGGGAAGAGAGTAGTATATTCGGTACAAGAAGCAAGAGGTTGCATGGAGTGGCCACGCCTGCATGGTCAAACCATTCCGTTTTTAACTACCGTTTCCGCATTCACCAATTTTGAAATTCTTCAAGTGTTACATGCTGAATGTAAACCTTCTCAGTAACTATGTGTTCACATTCAAAGATCGTTTGGTCAGAAACCAATACCACTGCACACTCTTCTGCAATATCAGACTAGGGCACAATTCTTTAACAGAAACTTTGTAGCGAGTGAGAAAGGTCATTAGTCAGAAACCATTCGAGAAAGACCTATCCACACAACTCGATTTATTTAAGCTATGTCATAGGTTCGGGTGCTTCACTTCTCGTCCTGACGTAAAGCCATTCATGTATTGACTTCACCTGCCGACTTAATTCCAAAGGATATCAGGAGCCTCATCATCGAGGTTTATTCTGAAAAGGAGAGATTCAGTTGACCCAAAACAAAACTTAAGGTGTTCGTAATATTCACACCCGTTTTCTGCCTCTGAAGCATAACAGCAGATGATTGAGAACTACCTAAAAATGCTCAAGATGGAAAAAATCTATTTCAAGACTGCATGAAATAGATGACGTTGAGCGGTGCCGGTATCACGAATCCCATGGTGAGTCTTCCAGAAACCTCAAAAAACCTCACAGTTTTTTTAAGTTAAGAGTTTCCGCCATAACAATCTTTAGAGAAATTCCACCGCTAGCTGTGGATATAGCCGCCTGTAGCATATTACCTTTGTGCTAATGAAGGTTCATCATCTCTTGGACACTGGCGCAGAGGTTCGGTCTTCAGTTTACAGGCGGCGAACGGAGGACGGACCGCCATATACGTACTCCCATTCACAGAAATTTTTCGTTTCATACTTGTAAGTAACAGTCATTGGAGTAAACCTGCTAAAAGCTATAATCTACTTGTCGACTCAAGCAAACGGAGGTTAGCGGATGGATATACTAAATTATCTTCCTGTGGAGCTTCCTTTTCGGGCCGTAAGTTATGTCCAATCACATTTAGGCATCAAACTAATTTGCACTTTCAAATAGTACTTGACAAATATCACGAACTGTACAAAATATTGTGTACAGTCGCTGATATCACGCATCACATCACGATTTCGGGACCGCTTGCAGTTTCGTAAGAGTATCAACTACCTCCTGAGTAGATACGATTATCCAACAACGAATTCAATCACGAAATCGACTCAGGAATTATTCGCTCATCAAAGAGACTATGGGCATCTCCTCTGTATATGATTCCTTAAGCTGTGTATGAGTGACTGGCGCAAAACTTGCTATCATCAGTGACTTCTCAGGAAAACCACTCTAAACATTGAATTTTAGACAGTTATCCTAAAAGGAATGACCATTTCATCAAGAATCGACCTGGGTGAAGAGTATGATGGGATCACCATATTTGTGGACGACGATTTTAAAACGACGGTCATCCCTCCCTCCAGACTGTACGCTTTTTTGGAAGTACCTTTGGATTTAAGAAATACAGCACGAAGTTTTCAGGGATTCATCAGCAACATATTTGAAGGTCTCAGCATTGTGAACACTTATGTCAATTAATGTTTGATCGCAAGTTTGTACAAAGAACATCAGGAAATTGTTTTCCAAAAACATAGCCATACCGTGAGCATTCAGAAATGTCAGATCATAAGGGACTCTCTAGAACTACTAGGGCATACTTTCGAAGGAAAAGGCATTCACTCTCTGGTAAATAAAGCGCTTGGCACTCTAAATTACCCAGAATTGACCATAGTCAAACTACTGCACGAGCTAAACAAGCCTGTGTGTTTTTACCGACAGTTTGTACCATATCGCGCGTCTGTGATGGGACCACTTACAGGTCAGTTATGTGAAAACGTGGAAATAATCAAACTGGACGACAGTCCGAGGAAAGCATTTACCACAGTACAATGCAATACATTCAAGTCGATTGCTAATATAAACCACCCAAATCAATCTGTGGACACTAGTAGTTCGGCAACATGAAGAGTTTAGCAGAAATGGGTGGACGAAACCTAGGGATTTTTCTCGAGACAGTTCCAATACAATGAGTCTAAGTACAGCACCGCGGCAGAGAACTTCTAGCTTTGAGTGTTCTCTAAGGCAATTTTAATACTCGACAACTACTTGGGACTAAGGACGCTGATTTCAATGCAGCCTTTCCTACTTTCTTGCCAAGCTCTTAGCAGTCGAAAAATTCTGAACAACCTCCTTCCAGTCACAAGCTAGTAGTTTGGTAAAATAACAGTGAAGATCTCGCTTTCGGCCTTAGAAAATTATCATGGACTGACGCTTTCTTACTAGCATTACTAGTAATTCGAAATTCCGTGCAAGCCAAAGTTGGACGTACTGCAGACGAACTTGTTTGTCTCAAGACACTTGGAATTCTAAGTGAATTTGTAGATTCTCCATGTTTCTCAATGAGTGCCGGTCCAAACTCCGACGTGAACTAGCTTACACACTCTATACATTCAATTGAGCGGGATCCCATACAACTGTAATCAACTGATTTCTTCATACAATCTGCCTGACGGTTTTTCACATATTTTTGTACTTTATTCACTACATCCATTCTCGGATGCTACTTATGAAGGACTCCACGAAGTTTTTCATGGTAACTCGAGGTATTATACGATCGATAAGAACGGAAGTGGAGATAGATCCAGCATCCACTGGCTGGAAGCCACTTACTGGGAAGTTAATGCTTTCTCTATCAACTCTCTAATAATACAATAAATCTCTATAAAAATAGATAATAACGACTCAATCTAGAGGCCGAAACCCAACGGTGCGTGCGAACGAAAATGTTGAAATGACAACCTTACTTCTGATAATAGGAGAAAGGGCTATTGTCATAAAAATGTATGCAAGGAGACTTTCACGAATGAGCAAACGTATGCCCTCAACAACCTGTAAAGCAATAAAGAAAAAGGACTGATACGTAGAATACCTAAAGAACTATTGTTCAGAATAGTTTTATATCATATCCCTTTTACTCTTGTTTTCTCGGTTCTACAACCTTCTGGTTGCATTTTTATCTCCATACTAAAAGTGAAATGGTGCAAGTAATCCCTTTTTATTATAGTTTCGTTATTTTAACGCTTCACCTTGCGTAGTTTACAGATTACGTTAGTTTCCTTTCTACCTGCACTCCAACCTTGGTGGCTGCTGTCTTCATTTACCGTCATTTAGTTGTTGCCCTTTGAACTGATTATCCTGATTTAACCCGAAAAGGCTAGAATAATATTTCTTGATCAAACTTAACACCTCTTTTTTCTTTATACTGATGACGGCTTGATTTCTATATGATATATTATTGATTGAACTTTTTAATCCTGTGGTACAACTTTGTGGGGTGTATGGCCCATTATTGCCATTTGTTCAGTTATTTTTCCCTAATTATTATCTACATTTTTCATGATTGAGACCATTTTCTATCCAAAGATTGTGTTTAGAACTTACTTGCTGGAGAAGGCGAATAGCTAGCGCTTCGCATAAGGCTCCCCAGGTAGTCATCATTTTTAATGTTCATAAAGCTCTACCGCTATCATTAGAAACGAACCCTAGTGGGAATTTATTAACGCAACTCAGTCAATGAGACAAGTTACTTTGCAATAAATGAAATGGAATTTTCAGAAGGAGTTTTGTGGAGATTTAGTATTTTTCATAGTTGAAAGCGTGAGTCTAGCTTCAATTGACTCACGCTTTCAACTATGAAATGGAATTGCTCGAAGTAGCTGATCATGATGGTCAAGAAGTTTTAGTCAGTAATGGCGTTAGAACTAGGGTTAATTATAAGGAGCATCTATCAAAGGCTTCCAGGTCTTATGGGATTCAAGTGAATTATTTCGTCATGTAAATGAAGAGGTGTTAGCGATACTATCACAAGCGTATATGAATCCGCATTTTAAACACGGAAGTCAAGTAGTCATTCCTTGTTCCAAATATAAAGCGGTTAGGGTGGGAAGGGTTCAACGGCTAGGAATCGAAAAGGTGGAAGGTATTTCCAACTTAATATATGAATGTAGGTTGAGGTGTCTCAACGCATTTCTGCTATCTTACCGTAGGGTGCATGACGATTCAACATTGTCTTATCGTAACCGAACGATTATCTTGGTATCATCATGTCTTATCTATTTCTCCCAATTAAGAATTGGTAATCGAAGAGGTTATTTACCGAAAGTTCAGAAATCGAGATCGAATCGCCTACGTCTAGAGTTTCGTTTCCCACATTGTTTCTTAAATTACTGGAATTCTCTCCCAATATGCGTGGGTCAATACCTGATAATACACTCAGATAGACTGAATTTTCGTAGAACTACAGATTAATGCATTTCACTTGACCTCTTATCTCCACTTGTGAAGACTGAATACTATGAATTGAGTACGCACTGTACAAACAAAAAGTTTAGGCCGGACGCGGTTCTCAGTTCTCAAACTCTTGCCGTGTCTTTGAGCAACGAAACTACCATTTTTATTCCAAAGAATTCGTCCTGAACTCAACATTTAGCAGATTAATTTTACTTCAGAGTCTCATCTAAGTTAATAGTTAACTTTAGTTTTGTCTCAACCTACTATTCGGGTTTTACGGCTTTCCACGTCGAAAGTACCTTAAGTATATTCTAACTTTTTATTCTACTCGTTTTCATTCGTTTAGAGTCTTCTACCTTCGTAAACTTTTGCTAGGGTTTTCTTCAGAAACTCATATTTCATTTTGGTCATTAAAAGCTCACGTAAGATACCTGAATACCGTTTTGTTGTTACTAGTGAGGATATACTAAAGCTCTGCACTGCCATAAAATCTGTGATGTTAGACTGTCTCAGTAAAATTGTATCTTCCAGCAAAGATCGTCAAGTAAAACCGTGGTCCCCAAACTTCTATTGTTGGCTAATGGAGCTCCATCAAAAGGGCTAAAGGGTACCTAAAGTCATCATCAAAAAATGATGAACGGTCCATGTATTATCAGGAAGCTAACCAATGTTAGGCCATGCAATATTCCCTCTATATCATCTAACAAGTCAACAAAAGCAACTGAATCCAGACTGCAATCCAACCACTAAACGAAGAGGTTTCAAACTTCAACTCACCTGAAAACCTGGGAGAACAGACACAGTTCGCCATGATTCTTCCATTATCAAGCACTCTAAAGATAACCGTGACCGTACTCCCAATCTGTGAAGCAAAAAACGACGGGATGCTTTGGATAAAGTTTAACAAGGTGCTCAGACTTCCCAAATTTTAGCCACTGACATTTACACGGCTTACTAGATGGAAGGGTAGCAGACACTAAGACCATCCATGACTCCGTGTAACATCCACTAACACTGCCGACATAGTTGTCCTGCTGACCCGTCACTTGGTGAAATGTGATTGGGATGTGAGAAAGCTGCCTGATATACAATATTCAGAGTGCAGTCTCACCAGAAACTTCCCTAAGTAAGCTCGTGAGACGTTCTTTCGTGTGAGAAATATCATTTTGCAAGGTGTCATTGTAAGATTCACTTTGAAGGTTTTGGGTGTGGAAATCCCGCCATGCATACATTAGCAAATTGTTCTTATTGGATTCTTTGGTTGCACATTTTGTTAGTCTTTTTGATGTCATTTGAGATGACAATTTTTATTTTATTACAGTTTTCTCATTTTTCTTTAGCCTTCACTGGGTTTCTATGTTTCTTCCCAAACTGTATTTATGTTGTTTTAGTTGGTACCTGATCTTGGCGGGAGCCGTATCGATTGCTCCCTCTTTGATTATGTTGCTTGGGTTGACTAGGATTGTGCATTTTGATTGTGAATAGAAGCACTTTTCCAGAATTGGAAACACTTTATGTTATAAAGCAACAAACTATCATCTTTTGAACGGATTTTTATTTGATCTATCCAGAAAGGACGAGGATACTAGACCCCGGCTGATGAAGGTAACCTTCCCATCCCGTCAAATAGCGGTATTTCGTGTCAACAGAATTCATTTATCAGCCGAAATCTGCATGCACCCGGGCAGGCCTCTTGAACCATGGATTAAGCAGAAAAGCATATGGGAATTGACCATTCCACCTGCGTACTGTCAAGAACGGGGGAGAAAAAAAAATGAAGGGGACTACCCACTTGGAAACCCCTCCGTAGATACATTTCATGTCCACTCACATAAGACCGATCCAGATAAATAGGACAGGTAAGCTCATGGATTTCGAATCGGAAGCATCAACTTCCTACACACGGATTCTGAGAGCTTGTAACAGCTCGGGTTGGTTGGTTAAGAGTTGACCCCAAACAACCAAGCGAATGCTCAAACAGTATTGTTCAAGTATTCATTCACTTCCTTACTTTGTGTAAGCGTTATATTCCCTATTATCTTATATTGAATGTTGAGAGCCTTTGTTTGCCTGAACAGATAATCCCACGCTCCACTGTGACTGCGCGAAGATCGAAATAAAGACCTATTTACTACTTCTCTGGTTTCTTCTATCAATAGCACGAGGGTTACCTTAAGGCACAAAAGTGGTGGGCCCTTTTTGAACACAAATTTAACCTCATTTCTGTTATTAACTTTTTTTACTTAATCGTAAAAGTAGACCTGATTACCCGTAAACTAAGTTGAGTATATAACTAGTTTATTCCGTATTATCTTAAGTTATTCGTGTTATAGTAACCATTTTTCGTGCTAACTTTATTGCTATATTTGTCACATACCTCATGTCAGACTCAATAGAAACCTATAATCTGGAGGATTTGTCACCAGTGGAGATAGACACTGTTATGACTACGCAATCCCGACTTCCAGAATTTGATCGTAGTGATCCTGAGTTGTGGTTTGCTCAACTAGAGCATTATTTCACGAGACACAATATCAAATCTGAAGGGATTCGCTATAGAGACTTGTGTTCTATCCCTCCTCCTTCAGTCGCCAAAGAAGTCCGTGACTTGATTTTAGATCCACCATCACCACAACCATACACCATCTTAAGACGAGAGATAATAAACCGTTTATCATTATCAGATAGTCAAAGAATCCAAAGGCTTTTTCAAGGTGAAACACTAGGTGATCGGTCGCCGTCACAGTTTTTGCGTCACCTCCAAGTGTTAATGGGTGATAACACGGTGGGTGAAGCAGTCCTAAAACAAGGATGGATACAAGCTCTCCCATGCTACGTCCAATATTGTTTGGATGCACAAGATCCTGAAACCTCATTATCTCATTTAGCGCGTATAGCCGATAGAATAATGGAGTGAGGTCCTCCAACTGGACCAGGCACAATAAATCACACACAAAAAGTAGAATCAGCAAAAGACCCCGTCATAGAAGGACTCATTGCGAGTGTTAAGAGTCTCACTGAGGCTGTCACCAGAATGAAAATGGGTCATAGAAACAGGAGCAGGTCACCACAACGACCACGATCCAAGTCACAAAACAGGTCACAAATGTCCAGACAACCTGGGCAGTTTTGTTGGTACCACTGGAAGTTTGGTGTCAACTCAACCAAGTGCATGCAACCATGCGCCTGGCCTAAGCATAATTCTAAGACAGCGGGAAACGAGTAACCCCTCCCTAGGTCGCGACGACTGAGGAGGGGCGCCAAAACAGTCGCTTGTTTTATGTTAGAGACAGAAACTCTGGCTTGAATTTCTTGGTGGATACTAGCGCTGCTCTTAGCATCATCCCTCAAAATAAAACTGAGATTAGTCGAGAAACATCATCAATTACACTTCAAGCTGCAAATAAAACTAAAATTGCGACATTTGGGCAGAAAAACTTAACCCTAGATTTGGGGTTCAGGAGGCAATTCCCTTGGGTTTTCACGGTAGCCGACTTAGATCTGGCAATACTGGGGATGGACTTTCTGGAGGGATACAAATTTCTAGTTGACACCAAGAAACGGCGATTAACACTAAAAGAAACTTCGTATTACACAAAAGGCAAAGAAAGTCACATCAGCTCTCTTAACTTGATTCAAACTCCTCCAGTAACAACAGCGAAATTCCAAGATATACTCGCGGAATTTCCAAACTTAACTAAACCAAACCCACAGCCTTCTAAAGACAAACTAAAAGTAAGTCACACTATCAAAACCGAAGGTGCACCGGTTTTTGCAAAACCCAGGAGACTAGCACCAGATAAGCTCAAAATCGCTAGGGCCGAGTTTGATTATATGCTACAACTGGGTATTATCCGTCCCTCTGAAAGTCAATGGGCATCCCCTTTGCATATGGTCCCAAAGAAGAATGAAGGTGACTGGCGACCGTGCGGGGATTACAGAGCCCTCAATCGTCAAACCGTACTAGATAGGTACCCAATACCGCATATCCAAGATTTCACAAACGGTTTACAGGGTATGAACATATTCACTAAAATTGACTTAGTCAGGGCATATCACAATATCCCAGTGGCTGATGAAGATATCCCCAAGACAGCTATTACAACACCCTTTGGCTTATTCGAGTTTGTACGCATGCCATTCGGCCTGAGAAATGCGGCACAGACATTTCAAAGATTCATAGACAATCTACTTCGAGATATGCCATTTGCGCAGGGGTATATAGACGACTTGTTAATTGCCAGCCCCGATTTGCAATCACACGAACAGCATGTAAAAACAGTGATAAAAAGACTGGATGAACATGGAATAAACATACATCAAAGTAAGTGTGTTTTCGGTGTTCAAACTTTAGAATTTCTCGGTCACACAATAAGCCCAGAAGGGATTAAACCGATTAAAAAAGAAGTAGACACCATTAAACAATACCCCATACCTAGTTCTCTAACACAACTGAGAAGTTCTCTAGGTCTAATTAACTTTTATCGCAGATTCATACCAGGTTGTGCACAATTAATGCAACCTTTGACAGATTCACTAAAAGGAAAACCAAAAGAATTCAAACTGTCTTCTGACGCTGTCGAAGCTATTAAACAGCTTAAAGATAAACTAGCTCAAGCAACTACGTTGATGTATCCGAATTCTCTTTCCCCACTTGCTTTGATGGTGGATGCTTCAGATAAAGCAGTAGGCGGTACCCTTAACCAACTGGTTAAAAACGCCTGGAAACCAATTGCTTTCTTCTCAAAAAGACTCGCTCCAGCAGCGACAAGGTATTCTACCTTCGGGCGAGAACTTCTTGCAATCTACCTAACCATTAAACACTTCCGACACATGTTAGAAGGCAGGGAATTTATAGTCTTTACGGATCACAAACCACTAACGAATGCACTAAAAGCGAGAGCTGATAAATACTCACCTCGAGAAGTCCGACACCTTGACTATATATCACAGTTCACAAGCGATATCCGACATGTCAAAGGTCGGGACAATCAGGCGGCAGATGCTTTATCTAGGCTAGAAATAAACGTGCTACAGCAGTCTACAGTAAACTTCGAGACGTTGAGAAACGAACAAGAGCAGGATTTAGAATTACAAAACCTTAAAACAAACAATTCAAGTCTTAATTTAAAACAGTTCCCATCACCTGTCGATGGTATTCTAATCTACTGTGACACGACCAAGGCAATGCCGCGACCTTTCGTTCCCAAAAGTATGCGAAAGTTGGTATATAATAACTTTCATTCTCTGTCTCATCCTGGCGCAAAAGCTTCAACAAAACTAATCAATGCCAGATGTATATGGCCGAATTTGCAGAAGGATGTACACAAATGGGTTAGAGTGTTCAGCATGTCAACAATCAAAGATAAATCGTCACACAAATTCACCCATAGGTGTTTTCTCGCAACCAGATGCACGTTTTGCCCATGTGCATATCGACTTGGTAGGTCCTTTACCACGTTCAAACGGTTTTAATTATCTTTTTACATGCATAGATCGATTTACCAGATTCCCTATAGCGGACATCACAGCGGAAACAGTAGCCAAAGTTTTCATGCAGAACTGGGTAACCATTTTTGGTACACCTATAACAATAACGACGGATAGAGGAGCGCAATTCGAATCCGAACTATTTAATAACTTGGCTAAACTTCTAGGCTCCAATAGGATACGCTGCACTGCATATCATCCTCAGGCTAATGGGATGGTAGAACGTTTTCACCGTCAGCTAAAAACCGCTCTTATATCTCACTCAAACCCCAATCAGTGGACAGAATTCCTACCGTTAGTTATGTTGGGAATACGAACATCTGTCAAAACTGACGCACAGTGTTCAGCTGCGGAACTGGTTTTCGGAACAACTCTGAGACTACCAGGTGAATTTATTAACCCTAACACTAACAGTCAAAAACTTAATTTAGAAAATTATGTAGATCAACTACGGGACCACATGTCTAAACTTAAGCCGATTAATACTCGTGAACAATCGCGCGCCGTATATATACCTAAAGACCTAAGCAATTGCACGCACGTCTGGATAAGATGTGACAAAATAAAAGCACCACTCAGTCCTCCATTTGAAGGTCCTTTCAAAGTCGTCTCAAGAAAATCTAAATATTTCGTGATAGAAAAACATGGAAACATCGACACAGTAAGTATTGATAGGCTAAAGCCGGCTTATCTAGATCATGAACCACCATACGTGTTGTTAGATCGTTTAACTGACAAATCCATTACGGAATCAAAATATAAAGATGATAAATCTTTACAAATGACTAAAACGGTTCGCTGGGCACATCCGATTAGTCAGTCAAGGATGTTGACAGTTTCGGCTGCAAGATAAATCTAACCACGTAGCTAATCAGACCCTGTATCTACTTAAAAATAATTTTTTTTCCTCATTCCGCCTCACATACAACTCCCCAGACCTTTTACCTTTGATATATAAGTGTTATGTTAAATATTTTTTTTAAATACTGGACACATAAGCTAGGTATTCCGAAACGATGGCTGAGGATTTTAATCAAACTCATACAACTAACACTGGCAAATACAACGAATTCAAAAAGCAACCCAGGCGAGTTTTATAATTTCTTTTTCTGGTTAATTAACTATGTTGGTTGTACTTCTTATATATCTGTATACATTTTTCACGTAGACTGGCTATACATATATACCATATGAACTAATTCTAAAAGTTTTCGGTCGAAGATATGTTTAGTAGCTTGATACGATTAATACTACTATTAATAAGTTTTTTTTTAGATAAAACATTTTGGATTAAACCATGATCAAGTACTTATTAAAGTTCTCATCATTTTTTTTTCTATAGTATTATTATTAATACAAACAAAGAACTTGTACTGTTCCAATATGGCACCTTGACATATAAATCCGTCCTCTTGTTATCTTTCTCTCATATCTGAGCAACTTATGGCCAACAAACGTCGTATTGAAGGGGGTTTTGGTGAACAAAAACGCAGGCCCCAAGCACTCGAACCTCTGCCCTCCTGAATGCTGGACCGTGTGCCTAGCCACTAGACCACATCAAACCACGGGGGAATGACTGCAATTTTTCCTTTTATCGACTAATCATTCACAATACTAATGAGTAATAAGACATACACACTTCTGAGGTGCAAACCAATTCGTTACTTGGATGAATTGACGAAATATTGCTTCAATATATCATGCATACCTAAATCAAACCAGAAAAGGGTATTTGACACAACTGTACTTGATCCGCATACTCCACACAATTTTTTTTTGCTTCTTAACCGTATATTCGTTTCCGTTTTGTGGATTACTCCGATGCACTCTTGGTTACGCACCTAGTTGTAAGAGGCGGTCATCACTGGCTCAAGGTCATGCATTTGATCGATGTCGTTAAAGAGTCCAACATCTAGTAAGTTCACCCTTTTACATATACGCATTACAAAAGAGTTTTTTTTGTTGTTTTCATGGTTCTTCGTGCACAAGATATCTACACTATGTTTATTTCCTTCCACAATACCAATACGTTCTGGAGGCCAAGCACTTACATGAACCGAACAATTATCCATTGCATTTATGTATTTCCATTTTGTATCTTATTATTTTATGCAGGCAGTGGAGCAGTTCTTCAGGTTTGCTTGATTTTCACCATTACCTTTGAAGTAGACTCTTCTTTACTTTTTACTTGAGGGCGACTCAAGAGGTAGGTGAGTAAACACCTGATAGCCGGTCTGAGCATCGAAAAATCGTACCTCACCAACATGGTGTTGGGTAGCCCGCTAGCGGCACTTCCTCAGATATTCTTATTCCACATTCTCACACTTTCTCTTAAAAGCACGCAGCAAACCGTCAGCGATAGTTGTAGAAAAGATCACATGCTACAAAATAAGATGACAAGCTAGTAAATGAAGAGACATCCATGGACTATCGTTGAAAGCGTTAGTCGTAACTGATTGTAAGTCAAATAGTGAGCGAGTTGATAATTTCGCCTTGGGATGAGAAGTAGAACTAAGGTGTTTTCGATAGATAGGTTAATCGAACCGACGTTCCTACGGAAGTCGATTCTAGGGGGAAGCTAATGTAACAGCTCAGGTTGGTTGGTTAAGAGTTGACCCCAAACAACCAAGCGAATGCTCAAACAGTGTTGTTCAAGTATTCATTCACTTCCTTACTTTGTGTAAGCGTTATATTCCCTATTATCTTATATTGAATGTTGAGAGCCTTTGTTTGTCTGAACAGATAATCCCACGCTCCACTGTGACTGCGCGAAGATCGAAATAAAGACCTATTTACTACTTCTCTGGTTTCTTCTATCAATAACACGAGGGTTACCTTAAGGCACAAAAAGCTCATGGAATAAAGTGCATGAGTTATGCTAACTCAGTATTGCTATCAATACTCATCTGATTGTAATATCTGACACATAAGCATCTTCTCGAATCACGAGGCCGGGAGCATGCAATGCCCTGCATTTCTGTAGTGGTGTTGGTCCTAACCACATAGCCCTCAAAGCTGAACATGAAATAACTGGGAAAATGAATATTCAACACTTAACACCGAGAGAAGGTCAACATTAGTTAACGCGAGAATGTAAGGATTCAAAGAGATGGCATTTCCCAGCCTTGCAGACGTGGCCATTCTATATAACTTGCCTTTACCTACATTACATATATCATTTTATCTTTGGCCTGAATGTGTCCTTTACAAACCTCGAACGTTATATCGCGGATTGTTATCATACGAGAAGTCAGAATAGACAATGATGTGACTTCCATGTGAGATTTTATAGATTGTCTCCAAACTATGACATATCTACAATTTTCGGATTAGGTCTATTGCCATAATAGTACTGATTACGAAGTGGACTATAATTCTGCATTCCTAGTTTCTCAACAACAGAAGAAACAGGAACAGGGTCCAGAGTTGTCATGTACGGTCACGTTTTCTTGGTGACAAATCAAGTGTTCACGCTGTAATTTATCAATCTTGACTGATCTGTATGGCGTCCATTAGGATTGTCTAACACTTTGAGATGTCTAATTGTAGTCGACTACAGAAAGCCCACTGCCGACGCCAAATACGGCAGTTGTATTCTGTAGAGTTTATCCGAATCTATTCGTCCCAGATATACTCATATTCCTATTCTGTGAGACTTGAATCTTCTTCAAGTCACATTCGCCGACACACAGTTAAACTGGTGGTGACAACTCGTTTCTTTGACCTCGATGAAGATTTGGAACTATTCGAAAATGTGAGATTAGCAACTCGGTGATGTACGCAAAAGGTACAACTGGGAAGAATATAAGTAAAACAGCGACGACAGTACAAACAGGCAGTTCAAGCAAGCAAAGAAACAATGAGCAAAAATAAAAGAAGATGGGCTTTAGCATCATACCAAGCTAATCGATGAGTCTGCCCCTAATCCGGAAAGATTAATCTGCCATGCAGTCTTTCTTCGACAATCGATAATCAGATTGTAGCGTCAAATAAATCCCCAAAATCAATAGCTCTTTAAGTCTTCGACATTTGATGCCGATCGCATTAGTTTTAATGGATTCACCTAGCTGAAGGCACCCGGTCATGCATCCGCACCAGATCACGAGTGGGAAAGCCGTGCCTAAGTTCTCCTGCAACCGCTAGACAGTTAGATCAGTCACTTCTCGATACATTGATAACCTATAAAATTTATCTTCGAACCTCCTAGCTCCTGATTTTTGATTTCACTGAGTGGGCGTGATTCAATTGTAGGTGTTATTAGTTAAAGTGTTGTCAAACCACAAATACATGGGGCATCTTCAAGATTCTCTCCCAGCACCATGAAAAGTTATGTGGTCTCTGATGTGTGACGGTCTACGTGACCACTTGCTATCCAAAACTTCTTTCCACCCTGACAGCACCGTTTCAAGATGGGCCACTTCTGTATATTCAACCTGCTGACCGCGTTAGACAGATGGAGAACCATCCTTGATCGCAGGTGGGGTGCTGATGTCATATATCTTGACTTCTCGAAATGCTTAAGTGTGGTCAGTCGTGCATCTCCCATTAATAAGCTCAAATAGTTAGGTAACAAGTAGCCATTAGCAGACTTTTACATCTGATCTAATTTATAAACTTATAATGGTTAGGGTGATCTTAACGTTTTTCAGGCTACACAATGTTTCGGTGGGGTCTCTCATGATTCAGGACTAGGAATTCCTCACTTCTTAATATATATAAATGACCTTCCTCGGCAAGTATCTTCCTAGTTGTTACTTGGGGCAGCCTATTTGAAACTTCGTGGAGAAGTTTGCAGTCAAGATGATAAACTGGCACTTCAGAAGGATCTGATTCGACTTCAAGAGTGGGAGGAGAACAACGAATTTACTGTGAACACTTCAAAGTGTAAAGTAGTCCATCTGAGACAAGTTGCAGACTACTCACAAAACTTAGGTAACTTCCCTTTAGGGGTACCCCAAATTGAAAAAAAGATCTAGGAGTTTTGACACCCCATGATCTAAAGCCTTACACCAACTGCGACAAAAATGCCTTCTGACCAAAACCTTACATCGGTAACACTGACGCTCATCTTTGGCCAGTTTGGATGTAGAAAGTGCCACTTAATCTTCAACAGTTTTATGTGACCCCATTTACAGCATGGAAATATAGTGTTTTCCCTTTACTCTAAATCGATAAGAGTACACTTGGACGTATGCAGAGGCCAGCCACAAAATCCGTTCGTGGACTCACATTCAAACCTTATAAAGAACCCTCAGATCACTGAGTCTTTTCCTGTCAGAGTATAGGCGTCTCAGAGGTGACATACAGAATCCTCAACGCTCCTGAAATTCTCCTAAAATATCTACTTAAGCATAGTCCCAACAAAAACCTTACGGGTAACACCCAGAAATTAGAGACAACGCAGCAGAATGGACTGTGGGCATACTTTTTACTCTCCATAAGCAGTCAAATTCTAGAATCCTCTGCCAGCTAAAGTGGTTTAGGGGACTTTCCAGGTGTCCAATATCTGCCCCGGCAGAAATATATTACTTAAAACCTGACATATTCTTTGGGATTAGGGATAGTATTTACCTATAGTTTCCCTTTATTTTTCTTTTTGTCGTTAAATATACCTAGGTTTCTAAATGAAGGCATTGTTGATCTGCTGCAGCTAGATAAGGAAGCCCGTTAAGTTAAAGCTTCTTTTATTCCGTCCAGACACATTTGACCTATTTTCAAAGTGAAACATTTTGGATTTGGCGTTACGGTATGATTTGCTGCACTACTGCGGTACGAAGTACGTTGTAATCGTCAGTTTTTGATTTTGTTTGTGGACTTTGGTCATATCATACTTGTCTCACAGGCTGCAGGTCTAATAAATAAGATGTACATTTAATGCAACTTTCGATTTTCAGGATTTCATAGAGAATTTCAGTGTCCTAAGGAAATACTTGGTATCTCTGATAAGTCAGTAAATGGAACTGTTACATAATTTCTTGTCGTTTAATTTTGCTCGTCTGATTGCAGTCAGAAATAGTCTATTTCAGTACAGTTTAGGCTCCAAGTTTGTGCGAATTTCAGGGGAACCGTCACTGTGAGCCCAATGACAACTTAATATTCATATTTTGACAAAATTTCTCCCCTTTTGGGAAAATTTTGGGGAAGCTGTAATAGGGGAGGTCTGAGCACATGACACAAAAACCCCAAACTTCCCAGATCTGGGGAAAACTCAAAGCCTTGTAGAAATGCATCTATATTCATAGTTAAAACCTCTGAAATTTCCCCACAGTTTTGGGTTTTCCCCAGTATGTTCTCAGAATTTTCGACAACTTTGGGGAGATTCATTGACGTTTAGTGATCAAACCTCAATTTTCCGCATTAAGTGGACTTTTTGCACAATTTCCGGTTTTCCCCAATACCTTATTCGGGAAAAACCCCTACTGTACAGAAAAGCCTACCAACTGAATAATAAGTACCCACAATTTGCTAAGTACCTATCCAATTTCTTCCTTCAGTTAATTTCGTGAAATGAACGCAGTTTCAAAGCAATTAGACCACGGCAACAAGAACCGGTCTGTCGCGATAAATAAGTATTGCCGTAGTTAAGAGACTAATGCATTATAAATGAAATTGTTTATTGAAGTTTAATAAGCGTACAAATAAATTGTCCGTTTATAGTTAACCTCTTCGAATTCTGACAAAACTGTTATTGCGTTTCTTTTTGGTACATCAGGTTAATGTTGAACTGTCGTTCAGTGTTCTACAGTACTCTTCTGCATTACAAACGCAGTATCAAAACAGCCAAATTGCTAAACAAACGAATGCCCTATGTCATAGCGATCACCAAATATATGAATCCGTAATGCCGTGTGAAAGGTTGATTGCGTACCAGTGGTAATAACAATAATGTCTGCTGAACTAAAAGCTTACAGTAAGGTCTGTGAGCACTTGCGAAACCAGCTGAAAACACGATAAACAGGAAATTAATACTTCACTGTAAATGTTTACTAGAAACCAATATAAAATCAAAAACAGATATTCAATTACAGATCGAAAGTGCATTTAGCTCACCCTTTCTTTGGATCGTCATCCACGCTTATTGACTTTATCTCTTGCGGCGTGTAAGGAAGCCTAGCTTGCAACATCCATGGTTTGTGTTATTTCTTTCTCTGGTCAGGTTGCAATTCGAAACCGCGGACACAGAACATCTATGAATATACTAAGACTGTGATGTGGACTTATTTTGAATCGTTCTGTAAGACCCGTAATTACTTATACCTATTCTACTTTTAATCCAACGTAAGGTATAGGTAATTGTTAGTCCCGGCGTCAGTACATGAGCTAGACATGCTTTGGTCGACTTCTGAAGATCACCACATACGATTTCGGACAATCTGATAATCCCCAAATGCCCTGGTACGACCGAGTGGCGAGGGCTCGCCCTCTCTCGAAATGCTCTCACACGGCCACGTGTATATAGCCTCTGTCAGGGAAGTCCTACTCACTGCCTTCTCGTGGAATTACTGTTGTTTACGAAATTGAGAGGACGAAAAGCGAATGTCCGGCGCTTTAACAGAGTTGGTGGATGTGGAGTGTCCACCTAGGGGAGTTAGAAAACCCTGATTCCAAACCAATGGTGCACATGGACTCCGGGGGCCTGAGGGAACAAACGGCGTATGAACCAATCGTCGGTCACCGGCTACCATGGGACTGCATCTCTTCACGATGCTCCACTACCTTGTGGATCATACATTTAGGTAGAAGGCTCCGAGTGTGGCCCCTTAAGAAAACCACCTGTTTCGGTCTGAGCAACCGTTCAGTATCATAGCCCTCACACAATTAAAAGAAATGACAATTTTTGTGTGGCGCATATATATGTAGTGTCCCTTTGTACCAATATTTATATTAAAATAATAATAATTATTATTTAAGCATAAATATTTGTACAAGGAAGCACCAGATACATGTGCTTCGCACAAATCTCATTCGATTTGTGTAAGGGCTGTGATACTGCCCAGGTGCCCAAACTGAAGCAGGTGGTTTTCCTAGGGGGCCAAACCCGAAGCCTTCGACCTAAAGATCTGATCCACAAGGCAGTGGAGCATCGTGAGGAGATGCAGTCCCATGGTAGCCGGTGACCGACTATTGATTCATACTCCATTTGTTCCCTCAGGATACTTGAACCCATGTGTACCATTGGTTTGGAATCGGGGTTTTCCAACTCCCCTAGGTGGACTCGCAGTGTCCACCAACCCGATTAAAGCGCCGGACATTCGCTTTTCGTCCTCTCAATTTCGTAAACAACAGTCATGCCACGAGAGGGCAGTGAGTAGGACTTCCCTGACAGAGGCTATATACGCGTGGCCATGTGAGAGCATTTGGAGAGGGAGAGCGGACTCTCCCCACTCTCGGCCGAACCAGGGCATTTGGGGGCATGTTACAATGTTAAAATAAATATATTTAAATAATAAATAACGAACTGGTCACGGAACGTTTGTTTCTCTAAAGCAGCTTCAACAGTACGCATTTCCTCAGGCATTTTCAATGGGAATCCTCAACTCGAACTGTCGCTGTACCTGTCCTTCACACCCATGCATGAACTTCCGATATAAGCAGCCAGTTTGTCCATCTTGCTAGACAGTTCAGTGACTGCTTTCAGAATCCTTTACAATGTTTTTCTGTCATCATTGTGCAGCCTTTTGCTATCACTTTTACAATTACTCCAACTTAAGGGTTACTAACTGCCGTTGAAGTAGATGAAAGCGGTGATGACAACACCTGTTTTTGAGGAACTACTTTATGAGCATGTACTCAATAGACACTTACTGAGCTATTGGGGAAAAGTTCCCAGTCAGTTGGATTGTTGGCACAAAGGTGGCTTAAAATAATGCGTGCTCATGGTGGTTAACTAATAGTTAACAACTAAACTTTGGTTTGCTAACCTGCAACACAAGTTTCAAATCTTCTACGTAGTCGTATTGGTTTATTATGTGTCCTGTTTGTGATTATGGTTTATTAATTTACACACAGCTCTCCTTGTAGACTGTTTTATACTGCCTGTTATTTAAGCGTATTATTTGGTATTTAAAGCGTGGCTACGTAAAATGACAATTTCTTCCTCAAGTTATTTATTTGTTAGTTTATATTTCATGTTTTTGTACTTGGCAGTATTTCAACTTGATAGGTCCCTGACCAGGCCACCAATGCATCTCATATTATTTGTATGCAAATATCTCTTCTGTGCATTATTATTCATCAACTAACTGTTGGAGGTCTGCTTAAGGGAGTCTTAGTACGGTTATATTATAACCAGTGTTTGAGCCTTGCTACTTTTGTCAACTGTGGTTGGCAAACTACTACAATATTATAAGGACTATGTTTTGCGAAGACTTACACCTGGATATTCTGAGCACCTGTTGCACTGCTTTCCTACAATATCGTCGTCCTAGGTAGTCGTTGAAAATCACAATGAAGACTTCAATGAAACTGGTTAAATTTAGCAATTATCGAATTAAATTTACTTCATCCGACTGAAATTAACTTGGGTGTGGTTGAGTTGACTCAGAAGTGTGAATTATCGTGTACTGACCATAAATGCTCATAATTCAAACTGTCATCATTTGCTCTTCTCAAAAAGTGTTTTTGTTATGTTGCCAAATAAAGTATACCGCGTTATTAGGGGGGGTTATAGTATAGACGCAGCCATAGTTGGTAGCTGCGAATCACTCATTGGCTAGTGTTCTTAGGCTCTTACAATAGTAAGTAATCTATTTACCTATTTTGATTTTTAATGTGTTTGACTTTGAGTCTTATTATAAGGGTTAGTGTCACTTTCCCAAGTGGAGTTGAAATACATTCAGTCAGTTCTGTCTCATGAATGGTAAACTGTGTTTGCTGTACATTAGTACTTGCGTGGGTGCTACGTCTTTTAAATATACTTTCTTGGATTTTCATTGGTTTGAACATTTCATATCTTTCTGGTGCTCATAATTCTCCACTCATTTTCTGTTTTATTCTAAAATTACACAGAAACTTTTGTTTCTAGATTTGGAATCAATCCTATGAAAATTTAGGATAACAACATTTCCTGAAATGCTCTTTATATCTTTTAGGGTGGTCTGCTTGTAAGCTTGTATAAACAAAACCACCATGATAAACCATTCAGCTATACTTCTGTTATGTTGTACTGATAGAAACTCTTGTACGTGACATCCAAGTGTTGTTTACTGAAAAACAAAAATGTCATACAGTGCTTTCTGTGTGATATCTAAGTTTTGATGTTGCTTCTGAGCATGAAATAACGCTGGATAAATTCTGTACATGGGAATGTGTTAAGTCGGCTTACAGTAAACTTTATCAGAGCCTCCAGAGGCTCGTAAAGAGCCCAACCAATCAGCGATTAGTTAGAAGCTATGCTACTAAAATAACGAGGTCCTGATTGGCTGTTTAACATACTGCTACTATGGAGTCCCAAGGTCTTTTAATTACTATAAAACCCCCGTTTTTCTGTACATAAATGAACCTTGTAGTAAAGCACTTCTCTCATACTCGTGTCTTCTCTCTGGTCTTCAAGTCGGTGTATAGTTCTAGCTCGGGGATACGGAACTAGCTTAGGGGAGCAAATATAGCGTTCACAATCGGCCAGACGTAACAGAATGGAATTTCAAATGGTCCATATGAGCCTATTGTAGGCGTGAAATTCGCGATATTCCTTCCTTCAATTTCGTTTTCATTTTTATCCATTTTCTGTGATATTATTTTTCACTATTTTCAGTGTGGCAATTAATGTGGGGTTTCACAATGTCCTTTTGTCTGATTGTAAAATGTTATATGAATGTTATCACTGTATAAGTGCGTCCATGTAGTTGCTTCAAACACGTTTATTTCATGTCATTTTCAGACACTGACGTTTTTGCATTCAACAATTATCCTACCTAATGATGAATGATTATGTCAATAATATTGAACCAGAGAACACAAAGTATTCGTTATTTCAGTCACATTCAAGATCATGTACTGCTATGGAAACCGAAGTGGAGGTATTGTTGTGACAAATGCGTTATCTTATATGCCTTCATAGATAACAGCCATGTGTTCATTTTCAGACTTTCTGTTTATTGGAACAAGCAAGGGGTATGTTGTTCAGTATGGTTGTTTTCTATCATAACTAAAGTTTAGTATCCCAGTTAATTATTCAAGAGTTGTATGACGATAAAACATCATTTTGTTTCAGTAATGTTCTATCAAGGAGAATATTTGTAAATCTCTGATTTGTTTTTATGTTATAACCTAATCAGACCAAACCAATTTCAAGGCTTGAAACTTCTTCCAAAAAAACTACAGTTTCTATTTTCAGTGATGAAAATCTTATCTTATGTAACGCTGAAAAGCTTGAGGTATGAAAATAAACTTTGTAAAACCTTTTTTATTGTTTTTAGATCATAAATTTTATTCCATCTTTTAAAGGTGTTTCATCATTCCAGTTGTGCTCTTTCGATGATGAGAAAGAGAAGGTATTTTAATCATTTTCAAATTCGAATTAATGGTGTGCATAATTATTACGTTAATTTAGCTGTGCATAGGATTTAAATCGGGTTTAATCCAACTACATCATATTTTTGTATCGACATGTATGCTTGTTTTTGAGACCAAGTTAACAGAAGTATCACTGTCTCTTGTAAATTCATACTATTTTTGCTTGATTTAGTGACTCTCTTTAGTGCATCTCACCACAATTTTTATGTGTCGCATCGGACAGTAGTTACATATCAATAAATTTACGTACAAACGCTACTACAGAGTTATTACGCTCAGTAAAAGAACCAGTACGAAATTACATAGCTTATTTTACTCAGGTTTGTTAGAACGCTAATGTTTTCTTATAAAAATTCAAAACTTGCAGAATGAATTTATTGTTTCTGGTCCAGGATCATTGGGTATTATTGTCGATGCTAATGGTGTATCTCACCGTGCACCACTTCAGTTATCATCAAATATAGTAGAAGTTTTTGTGTGGAAAAATTATTTCTTCACTATTACTGACGAATTTTTTACCATTCACAAGTATGTGTAACTTTTAAATTTTTATTAATTCTTTATCATCTCATATAATTTATTTGTAAGTCTAAAAATATTTCTGACCACGACCTGCTACAACAATGTTTTAAACCAAGTTTTATGTTTCGTAGCAGTGTATTCAAGCGGAGTCAATTCTATGATCTTAAAATAAATACATGTAAATAACAAAATATTCAATTATCGGAACCAGAACAAATGAGCGGAATAACTTTAAGAGTAAGGAACATCTACATGCATAAGCTAAATTCTCGGCTTAATTTTTGTCATTTAAGTGTGCTCCTGTACTAGATTTGCCATTCCGTTTATCTCCTTGTTATGTAGAACCACTGAGATTGCAGTGGGTGATAAAACTGTGTCAACACAGACTGCTAATCGATGATATATAAGTTTATATCTTCCATATTCATGTTATCACATGTTCTGAATAACCCTACCATACAGATCATTCCGTTGTCGGACCAGTCTGCATAAACCGTCAAACCATTTTTATTTTCTATGTTGGTTAAAAATGTATGCGAAGACTTGCAATTATGTTAATTAATAATCCTTTGGAGTCAGTTTTGTTTCTCTGATATTATTGCAACTGAGTGAGACATTATTTTACTACTTAGGAACAATCCTATTTCTTATCGATTTCTGTTTTCCAGTACAATACATTCTTTATTATCATCTCAATTTTCTGAGTCATCAGATTCCAGCAGTAAAATAAAATAAACTGAACAATGGATGCTAGTTCCAATAATCATCGTACTTACCATTGAGGTAGTTGGACATATTGAGTAACTATTTGCTTTTTATTACATACCTATAATCAGTAACTTTTAGAAAACCTCTCTGAAGTTGATCACTTATGCTCTTAGAAGCGTTTTTTTGAAATTCCAAGTTCCATGAAACTAAGGAAAACGCCATATCAATCATACAAAATAAATAGAGTTATAAGATTAACAGTGTTATGTGTTTATAAGATTTAGTTTCTGAACATAAGAATCATGAAAATAGCTCGTATGCTTTTATCTTTAAATGAAATTATAAACTACTGGCGTAAAATTATGTAAAAGTAGCTTGAATGTATCACTTTTCAATAGAGTGATGGGATAGTGGTTAACAATCAAGTTTCAAACTTAAACCTACTTCGTCTAATCCGGTTTGGGAAACAAAAAATATTCGTTCTGGAATGAGAAACATACTTTTTAGCCACTTTCCTATAAAGGTAGGGATTTACCCAGTCTTGAAAATATATCAAATATAACCGTTGCGCAGGGATCTTTGTTCGATGATGCAATAATTATATCCCATAAATCTGCTATACAGACACTAGGGGAACTCATTCATAATTACTTACTTGACCTTACATGATTAGGATGATACATAAACTCATTTGGAGAAAGCACATCGTCAGATTTCATTTGTAGTTAGATGAAATATAACCTGACAAAGTTTATTGTAAAAGGCATTTTTCTATTGTTTTTACTCAAATAAAGACTGTACGCCTAGAACTCTATTTTTTTTAATATCTGACAATAAATAATTTGCAGCTGTGGCTTAGTGGTTAAGACATTCAACTTTCAGTCATTAATTCACAGTTTTGAACCCCACTTCATCTACCTCAGTTTGGAGAACTACATATTGTCCATTTCCCTCACATTTTTTTGTGGATCAAATCCACGTACCTTGTAAATGA
Source organism: Schistosoma mansoni (assembly GCF_000237925.1). Taxonomy (NCBI): domain Eukaryota; kingdom Metazoa; phylum Platyhelminthes; class Trematoda; order Strigeidida; family Schistosomatidae; genus Schistosoma; species Schistosoma mansoni. The sequence continues at coordinate 16,787,553 of NC_031497.1, forward strand.
GTTAAATTGTTGTTATTATTATTAATTATCTTTCTAAGAAATGTTCAACGAAATAAAAATATCTTATTTTTGTATCATTGTAAAATCACTTCATTATCTGAATGCCTTTATATCAAATAAAATTTTATGTTTTACTGAGTTACTTGACACTAAGGTTAGAGATGTTATGCCATTCTGATAGGTAATATTTATTGATAAGTTAACTCCTTTGTGGATGAACATCTGGTGATGTACAATGAAATACTGGTATTTCTGCCAAAGATTATGAATTCTTTTTGCACATCTTTTCAGTTTTTCAATGACTATTTACGAAATACAATTAGGAATATTGCCAATAGAAAATAGAATTATTTTAGATTTGACTGAGGAATTTTTAGAATTTTAATTAATTTCATTAAAACGATATCAGACCGTAGTCTTTTCCATTTTACGCTTGAAATTGTTGATGAAAATGTAGATGAGACTGTTCTATCAATTATCATAGTATTAGCAACCTTCTCATCCTAATCTCACACTCCTAAAACTAACATACCTGTCACTCTCCTCTTATTTTAGCATCTTAACACAATCCCAGATACAAACAATAAATCTTCAAAAGCCATCTGTAGCTTGTTTTTCTGCTGATGCTCATTTGTTATACTTTACTGAAACATCTGACTTTAATACTGATACCGCATCCATCAGAAATATTCAAGTCTTAGGACCAGAACGTTGGGATTTGATTGCACGCAGGTTCATCTTAACTGGTTGTCTTAAACAAGCTTTTCATGTACAACAACAGGAACGAAATCGTCTTACTCAAGTCATGCAGTTGCAAGTTGAGAAATTCAAACATGAACAACAATTATTCGATAGGGTAAATTTATAATTAGACTCAATTTTGTTGTAATATATTGTTAGATAATTCGTGATTTTTCTTTTTGATACAGTTTTATTATGTTTTCTGGATTTTAAATCTTTTAAACTATGTGTATTATTATTAACATAGTAACTAAAACAACCGTGCTTCACAATATATCAATCTATTCAATTCATGGTTATGCGATTAGGTTGACTAATATTCTGGCTAAAATCTGGGAGACGGATGTAATCCCATCCGACTGGTCACAATCACTTATTGTCCCAATATATAAAAAGGGGTCAAAATCATCCTGCGATAACCATAGAGGGATTAGTCTGACTAACATAGTATCTAAAATACTAGCCTCAATAATTATCAGGCGCCTAACTAAGACTCGTGAACTGCAAACACGAGAAAATCAGGCTGGCTTCAGACCTGGTCGTGGCTGTATCGACGACATATTCACTATTCGTCAGGTTTTAGAACACAGACATGCTTATCGGCGTCCGACAATGATAGTTCTTCTTGACTTAAAAGCAGCATTTGACTCTGTAGACCGAGAGGCTCTGTGGTATTGTCTGTCATTGAAAGGCATACCTGAGAAGTACATAAACCATGTGAAGGCTCTTTACTCGAACACTACCAGTCGAGTCAGAGCTAATGGCGAACTGTCATCTGGTTTTGCAACCTCAAATGGTGTCCGTCAAGGCTGTCCACTAACTCCATTTTTGTTTAACTTCATTATAGACCTACTGCTGGAAATAACGTTCTCGTCAACTGAATTTTCGGGCATTGATCTACTTCCAGGAGGTCTACTTATCGGCTTAGAATACACAGATGACATAGTCCTGTTTGGTGAAGACGCTGATAAAATGCTGAGTCTTTTGGTAGCATAGAGGAACAATGCAAGGATGTTTGGGATGTGTTTTTGCCCCTCTAAATGTAAATTGTTACTCCAGGATCGGCCTGCGTCAACACCTGAACTAAAGATAGGGAGTGAAGTAGTCGAACGCGTCGACAACTTCATTGATCATATATATATACGATTGTACAGCTTGATAATAGATTCGTTGGAAAGGGATCCCTTCACTGAACTTCGTATTTTTGATTTTTATTGTTTAAATAGGAATTATCTGTCAACAATACAATTTCCTATATTTTACTTTTCCAGAGACGTCAACGAGTACTTGGACTTTTAGGATTTTATCATTTTGAAAAGGGTGAACTAGATAAAGCAGCTTCCTACTTTGAACAAAGCACAATAGACATACGTGAAGTGAATTACTTCTCCTTATATTATCCTTTTATTATTATTATGATTATTATTATTGTATTTAAAATGGTCCTTATTTTAGTGTATTGATAATTAGCCTATTAAGCTGTGATCTGTGGAGTTAATTATATCAGGAATAAAGCACTTATTGTCATTCCGTAAGTAGATCGACTGAAGTCGTGACTAATTGTATACTACCACTGGATTGCAACTCAGTGGTATAAATGTCACAAACTCAAGTGAAGCAGCTCTTTCATCTCTTCTGTTTTTTCTAGTGTTTTTTTCAGCTAAAATCAGTCCGTATTATAGACTCTTCAAATAAATGATGCACTTATTTAGAACGTAACCTACTACGTTTTATTACACATTTAATATTTAGTCTATTACAGTAAACTGTAATGGAATATATTCTTTCTGGAGTGGTCGATCAGTAGCGAAGACACTTAAGTCTTAACTGATAGATAGAAGTATGGAAACCTACTCAATCTACTTCGATCTAAACAAACTAGCACTCACAAATACAGTATAGCCCAAAGCTGAGTAAATAAACTTATTATTGATTAGAAGGTAAATATTACATTGTTTCTTATTTGATCAGAGAGTTTATCCATCAATTCGATATCAAACAAACATAAACTCGTGTGATCCCTAGCCTCAACATATTATTTAGCACTAGAAGCAATAAGTTGTTTTGAATTTAATCGGTGAACTTTAACGTCACAGTCTGCATATCCACATTTGTATTCGGTTGTTGAACTCCACTAATCCTTAGTATTATTATCAAAATTCAGATATCATCATACTGCAGTTTTTCTGATATTGAGTGGAGTACTTTAGTTTATCAGTACATATCACTTATGATGTTTATTGGGTTATGACACCAATCAAGACTTGTAGACATAGGTTTGTGAACGGTTGTACATAATTATTAACGCAACTTGCCTCTATTTATATATTACAATTTATTTACTGCTTAGGATGTGAAAATTAAAAAAAACGTTTGTTTATTTCTTCTTTTCTGTAATCAGATCCTGTTCCGGTATTCCGATCTCTTGCCAAAAGGTTGTTATTTTATGCCTAATTGGTTCTACAAACTGCATCAGACCAATCCGGAACCTAGTCATGACAATAACAACGGTGATACTCAAATATCTGGAATTAATTTGACTAGTGATTTGTGCATTTTAAGAGCTGCAGAAGATTCAGACAATGATGATCATGATCTAACAATTAGTTCATCATGGTTATTAAGATATCAAGAATTCCTTTTCAACTTTTTGCGTAAACATCATAAAAGTAAATTTGTTGAGAAGCATTTACATGTGAGTATAATTGAGTCTGTCATTACTGTCATCTCCTCGCTTGTTAAATACATTTTCACATCATCAGTTTTAAATACTATTGAGTTGTGATCTAATGGGTTCACAAATAGACATTGAATTGCAAACCGATTAGTTTGAACTGAACGTAATATACTTTGGCTTCTTCAGTCAATGGCTTTAGTCATCACCCACTAAGTTCAGTCCGTAAATTGTGATCTAATGGGTTCACAAATAGACATTGAATTGCAAACCGATTAGTTTGAACTGAATGTAATATACTTTGGCTTCTTCAGTTAATGGCTTTAGTCATCACCCAGTAAGTTCAGTCCGTAAATCGTAGTGCAATTGTAGAAGAATATGGAATCGGTTACTAACTGGTTATTCCATCTTCAATCATCGATAATTTTCATAAAAGTTTAAAGAAATTAACTGTTAGTAAAAGTTGCATAAATTTAAAGTACATTATACAGGGGAATTTTCAAAATCTACTGCTTCTACTTATTACCTATAATCCAGTTTGTTTGGGAAGACATTTTGCCTCATAAAACTCAATAGTTATCCAAGAATTTACATTAACACTTCTTGAAAATCAGTCAACTCTTTTAATCACACGACATCTATAAATTGGTGTGAACTGCTAACAGAAACAGTTGTTCAATTCAGGTGTTGTGTTCTATGAGCTGGATGATTTAGTGGTAAAGCTTTGTCTGCAGTATTCGTCTTTTGGAGTAGCCGGAGCTAGGAGAGAAAAAGGAACTGTGATACCTAATTGGCGTAATTGTTTCAAGGAGTTACTGTGATTAGTTCAAGAAAAATCAGTTATATATCTAAATCTCACTCATGTACTGCGGCTTTAATATTACCGATATTTCTTATGGGGTAGTTGTGCAATATGTTGTAGTACACTAACATGTGTGTGATTATTGATCTTTGAAGATATTTACCAGTAAACCGAGCGTTTAAAGTTTTTGACTGTTATCTTTATCATTGTCTGAGTTACCTTATTCGATACTTGACAGTATGTTTTACTCTTTCAGTTTGTAGAAACTGCCTTAGTTAAACTGTACGTTCGATTACAACAGGCTGGTATTCAACCATATCTCTATGAATTAATCATTGATACAACGTCTTCTAGTGATTCTCGATCAGGTGAAAGTGGTCTCACTAAGTCAACTAGTAATAGTGATCAAAGTTTAGTTGATCTGATTTCAAGCTTGATACACATTGACGTGGAAGATTTAACTGTCTACTTAGAAAATAATAATGCCTACCATGCTTTGGCGCTTATTTATCGTTGGCAAGGTAACCTTTCAGGTGCATTGGAAATATGGCGAAAGTAAGTGGGGGTAGTGATAGCATTTCATTCGTTTTCTTGATTAACCTGTATATTTACTTCCTTATGCCTATAAGTGAGATTTTTCTATACATATGATGCTGTAATTTACAGCATTCCAGTTTCCCAAATAACAAAATTAATTGTTATTAAAAATTGACTTTTAACTGCAGATCTCTTTTCGAATATGTACTGCTTTTGCAGATAATATCGTAATACTGTGAAGTGGTATACAGATTACCTAAATCATACTTAATCAGTATATATTAATATATAATAATAGCCCACAAATTAGCCGTAGAAGTTACCACTTCTTTAGTCCTTCGGATATAACAACTAAAATACAAATGAAAGAATTTATAGTTTCTGAATAAACAACGATTCAACTGTAGAGACTATTGAATTTTTTTCTGTTTTGTTTATCGTAACACTTTGTTTTTCTTGTCCATGTTGAGTGTCTCTTAGTTCTACTCAAAAGTGGAATGAATTTACACGTAGTACGTTTAGAGAAAATTTTTTATTCTATCTGTTTTTTATAGCTCATCTTTTCTTTTTTTTCGAATACATACATTAATCTGAATAAGTAAAATATACTTCAAAATATGTTAGTTAAATTCTTCCATTCTTGTAATTTATTTTTAGACTAGTTTACAATGAGCTAAATGATTCAAGTTTTCCAGGAGTAGAATTTTATATTTCTATACTATTGGAGTAAGTTTAAAATGTTTATATTCCTTGTTTTCAGTCAGTCAGTTACAACGTAGAACTTCGTACGTACGTACATCAGTTCGAGTTGCCATACCACATTAGCACAGAGATGCAGTTGTCAATTCAAATCCCATAGTGGTAGAAGTAGTAAGAGTATAAGTATTATGTGACAAATAAGGGTTTGAAGATGTTATTCAAGGGGTATAATACAGTGAAATAAATTTGGAAAGAGAAAAAGGATAGGGGCATGAAGAATTCAGAAGATTAGAATTTGGTAGAACACAAAGAGTGTATGCACCTTCGCCATTGCAAACGATTTTGAGCCATGTCATTCAAGGTCTCTAACCATCGGTTGCTATCATCTCGCTAGTCCCAACCAGGTAGTCTACACCTACCAACATGTCTCAGTTCACTTGTCAGTGACTCCATGGATTTATGCCATGTTTTGGTCTGGCCGCCGGAGACGGAAATCCGTGGGATAAGGCGAGGTGTGCATTTTTAGGGTCGACCTTTTCTAACCCCACCCCTCCTTGTGGGAAGACAGCATCGCTGTTATGCTGGTTGTCTGGAGGAAACACCTTACTACCGTCACACCTCTGTACAGTCGGCAGTGCGACTTCGACTTCGGATCTTGGGATTTCTGCTTTTAGTCTTACCACTCTTCAACCGACCTGCCTGGAATGTTAGGACCTTGAGGAATAATTGTTCCAGCCAATGTAGCTCGATTGGTTCATCACGATAGACAAGCCCGACCACCACGTCAAGGTAGCAGCAACGGTCGGGATATTTCTTGTTTTACTCATTATTTGCATTATACTGTTTATGTATTTTAATGAAATATATGAAGGTAATCATTCATACTTTGAAACATTTTATTATACATTAGATAATGACATACGAGATATCAGAAGCTAGTCGACTGTAATATGTTTTTCTTTATATGAAGTCAGTCAAACTTATTCATCGAATATGTTTTTAATAAAACTTAATTTTCTATTTGGGAATTTTTCTAGCATAGTAAAATCAATAACTGATAGGAAATCTAAGTGACTGTGAACTTTTCAGTTTCATTGATATGCATCGATTGTTCAAGTAACCTTTATAAGTTTCTCTGACTAGAAAATTAAACCCTGCTTTTTTATTCGTAAGCTACCTACTTACTTACGCCTATTACCCCTCGTGGAGGAACACAGGCATAGGCCACCCACCAGGATTTTCCACTGAGCTCTGTCCTCTGCTCTTCTTTTTACTTGTTTTCAATTGCTATTCATTCTACTGACATCTGCCTCCAATTTCATGCGCGGTGTGTTCCTTGATCTTCCCTCTTCCCTTCAGGATTCCGAGTTAGCACTTGCCTCGTGATGGCGTTTGATGATTTCTTCAATGTATGTCCTATCCACTTCCATCGTTTTCCCTAATTATCCCTTCAGTTAGAAGCTTGCTTGTTCTCTTCCACAGTAAGTTGTTGCTGATGGTATTCAGCCAACGGACGCTGAGTATCTTGCGTAGACAACTGTTTATAAATACTTGTGCTTTTTTGATGATGTTTGGAGTAGTTCTCCAAGTTTCAGCTCCATACAGTAAGACTGTCTTGATGTTCGTATTGAAGATTGTGACCTTGATATTGGTCGACAGTTGTTTTGAGTTCGATATGTTCTTCAACTGTAGGAATCTTGTCCTTTGCCAATCCTTGCCTCTACGTCTGAATTCGATCATCCTTGTTCATCGATGATGCTGCTTCCCGGGTACGTGAAAGTTTCTACCTCTTCATAAGTTACGTGATAATAATTATCATTATTATCACATAACATGAAAGACAGTTCAAGGACATTTGAGAATAAAATCATGCTTCTGTTCTCCATATTAATATCTGTTTCATCTAGCCAGTAATCTAGCAGCAATTGTATAACATACTATTATGTTTGTACATTTACTTATTTTGTAACCTTTGTAAACTAAGAATTTTTTCTCTAGAACAACATTTTTGAATCTACTAATCATTATGAAGAATCTTATCCCAAAACATACACATTTCTTTTTGCTTTGGAATGAGAAGTAGTTGAATACTATCTGGTGACTGGGACTGATAATATGTAACATCTTTCTTCATGATTACTGATAGCACTTGACTAGTGTTTCATTCGTCCTGACTACTTGTGTACTAAGTTGGAGTCTTTCCAAAAGATCCAACTGATGCGATAGGAAGGAGTACGGGATTATTTGTTGATTTATGAACGTTATATTCCTTCATTTACCATTTGTTATGTGATAATTATCTCAGACATACTCTATTAATTTAATGCTTTGCATAAAAATAGATTTCATAGTTTTATATATCCGGGTTCATTAGTAATATGACTGGATAAGATGACATTATTTAGGTCAACATTTTATGTATCAATTCATGATGGATCTTGGCCAGAGCGACAGGTGTGAACTTCGTTCAGTGTGACATTTTAATGTTGTTATTTTTTGTATCAACTCAGTATAATTTTATTTTATTTATTTAATCACATACATATTGGTATAAAGTGCACCGGATACATATGCGCCACACACGTTTCATTTATTTGTGTGAGGGCTGTGATACTGCCCAGGTGCCCAAACCGAAGCAGGTGGTTTTCTTAGGGGACCACACCTCGAGCCTTTGATCTAAAGGTCTAACCCACAAGGCAGTGGAGCATCGTGAGGAGATGCAGTCCCATGGTAGCCGGTGACCAACAGTTGGTTCATACGCCATTCGTTCCATCAGGATCCTGGAGCCCATGTGCACCATTGGTTTGGAATCAGGGTTTTACAACTCCCCTAGGTGGACACTCCACATCCACCAACCCGGTTAAAGCACCGGACATTCGCTTTTTGTCCTCTCACTTTCGTGAACAACACCCCCGCCACGAGAAGGCAGTGAGTAGGACTTCCCTGGCAGGGGCTATATACGCGTGGCCATGTGAGAGCATTTCGAGAGGGAGAGCAGACTCTCCCCACTCTCGGCCGTACCAGGGCATCTGGGGGCAAAAAAAACTCAGTATAAACTTCGTTTGATATGATGAGTGTGAACTCTCGTTTGGTGTGACATATTTCTTGTACGAATTCCGGTGAACTGCATTATGTGTGTTTTTACAATAACTCTATTTCCCCCTATATGTATATAAAATTTAATATATAAATGATTGTATTTCGGTCTATAGATAACGTGGTTTTGGGACATATTCGGAGATGGTTTTAGGGAGCCAATAAGTCTTCATTCCATCAGTCTAAGACTGCGGACCCAACAGTCGTCACGCACATGACGACACCCCCAGAAATGGAAGAGGTGACACGCCAGACATAACAGAGGGGCCCTTGAGATATAACAGTCACAACCCGTATACAACACTCAGCTCTGCCTTCCGATAGCTGTTCATTCGGGGTACTGGAATCGGTTCGGTTTGTCGAAATCACTAATTCAATCCTCTAAGCCATTTCGTTATTTTATTAAGTTGTACTGTTATACACTAAATGGATGTTTACCGGATGTAAAAAATTAAATCGACTAAAATATTTGAAATCTAACAAAAGTCTTTGTTGATTCATGTTTTTTATAGTAGCACTATGATTTGGAATTCATGATATATTTTAACACCGCTTATTTTGTTTGATTCTATATGAATGAAGGTTAATAATGATGCTTTTACCTACTTAACCGTGTTTTACATTCTAGCCTATCCGCGCATGATCCAACTGACTCTCAGAAACAATCACCTTATAAGGGAGTGGCTATTCATTCATCAAGTGATGTAAATTATGAATTTTCTGTCTATGCTGAATTAGTATGGAATCATTTTATGCAAGCTTTAAGAACTAATCATGAGATTATAGCTGAACAGCTCATGCTGCGCTTTCCTATTCCCTCAAGTTATATTAATTCATCATGTGAATTGTCTATTATTAGTGACAGTACAACCGAGACTTCTTTGGAAAGTAGCCTTGGGCCATCCCAAATTTTATCACCTAATCATATTATTCAAAGTCTTATTTCTTCATATCCAAATATGACAATGACTTATTTGAAACATTTATGTTATTCTCTTCCCAATTGTGTAAGTCATCTGATCTATTGTAAATGACTGATCATGGAAATATTTACGCGAGAAATCTCAGAATCCACTATTGGTATACTTAGCTTTGTTTTTATGGGATTTATTGCATTTAGCATGTCTTCTATTGCTTGAGATTTTTGAAGTATAAACCTTTCTGTAAAGTTGCACTAATATTTGTGATGTTCTTTTGGATGGAAACAATAGTATGGAAGGTCGAACTATATATGTGCTTGTGTGCACTGTTACAGCAACCGTCCAACAACAAATCTCGATTATGGTTAATTTTGGGTAAGCCCTTTTGGATGGGTAAAAGAAACCTATTGCGGAGCTAGTATGACGATGTACTTTGACTTTTTGACAATTCATGCATGCCTATATCCAATTACGCACATCACGATTCATGTGTGTCCATACGAAGCGTTCGCTGATTAGCTTCATCGTGGCTTTCATTCCCGGATACGAAATGTTGTGAATACTTCCAAATACCTTCTGTCGCGATAGTTTTGGGATTAATGGTCGCAGTCGGTCTGTCAACATATCTCTATTGCGCTAAAAAAGGAACATTTTCGAAAACTAATGTTGTTGTGTCATCGGATCTCAGATTCCTTAACTCAATGTCCGTCGCTTGCAACTTCATCAGACAGCGAAAGTTGATTCCACTTGTAATAAAAGAGTTTATCGTTGTTCTTTATAGTGCGTAATCTGCTTCGCTTTGTTGGCCTTTAATATAACATATATTGAACGTAAACTGAGAAATAAATTATAACAGATGGATTTCGTTCAGAGAATAATTATTATCGTTTACACTTAATCCTTTCGTGAGGGGTTTGTGGCCCATGTACACAGTAAAATTTGTATCTTCTATCGGTATGGTACATAAGCAACCGTACATGGTTGGTATAGATTTATTTAGTGTGAAGTTGGTTTCTTCTCAGCTTCAGAATCTTTGGAATCCGAGGCCCATTGGATTTCTCCTCTATTCAGTTTTGGAATTTCTCTTCTACCCTACAAAGCGTCCTATTGAAGACCTTCAGGTTTTTCAGTGAGCTCATTACCTTTGTGTTTTGATTCATTGATTTGATGGTTGAAACTAGTTAGTGTCAATCTGTGGCAGAAATAATTTTCTAATTAGAAGGAAATACGTTTATTGTTATTTCAGCCTTTAGAATAGTTTTTATTGCAGGTCCTCATGATAAACGTAAGATTTGAGTTGTATTGATGCTGCTATACAGTCGAAACATTGTTGTTTTTAGAATTATATATTTCCGCGTGTTAAATATATCGATCTTATACTATACTACTATGGCTACGCCACAAAGTTTGTAATTTAATGATATATAACATTCCTCTTTACTATGAAACACAATTATTACTTATTTTGTTGTTATCTTCACTTCAAATACAATCCTACTTCCACTTTTTATAATGATCTTCGTCTATCTACTTTGTATTTTAGCACCCAGAAAATCATAATCTGTTAGGCAAACTTTATTTAAATACTCTATTAATGAAGTTAAAGAGCACTGACAATTTATTTGATGATGACATGAAAAAACGAATTCGTGAACTGAGGTAACTCTTCTTTTATTTCTTTGAGTTTATTTACTAAAAAATCATAACACTTACTAGTTAAGTACTTCAATAATAGTATCAAAAAATTGACCATCAACGGAAATGTTATGATCGATTGTGAATTCCACTGCCTTTTGCCAGCAAGATGTATTGTAAATTGGTTTACCGAAACATATTCTTAAGTGATAAAAACCAGTGGCAGTAATATTGATACTTGGAGATAAATTTGAAATCACATTCTTTTTATGCATAGACAGTCTTTATACAATCGCTCATTTTCCTAATTATTCTATTATTATCATCAGGTCAGCTTAAAACAATATTGTTATTGTAAGTAATCTGTCGTGGTATTAACTGGCGAGTGGAAGTGGTGTGTAAGGTGATAATTCAATAATGATGCAACTCAGTAATCAAGTTAAAATTTATGTATTTGTCTCTGTATTAGTTACTGATACTACAGAGTTGAGGTGAAAACTTACTGACTGACATTTCGGCGCTCCAAAGGAACCAAAAGCAGTCAATGGATCATTATTCTAGTGAACAATAACGAAGTTTTAAAAATAATTGTAATGACTAACCGATTAAGCCATTTATCAAATTTCTTCACCTTTGAAAACAAGTTTTAACCTTTGAGAAGTTTCTGGCAATATTCACTCGGTAACCTAATAAGTAAAACTCTGACGTTTGAAGTTATGTTTACCATGTTCACGTCTCAATGAACAAGTTAGCTTACTGAAATGTGAGCGAGTGAACCATACACAGTTTTTTTTCTCATTTTGAAGAGATCAAAAATAAAGATTTGAGAGAAATAACATGGATTCATTTTATTTCGTTTGGTTCTTATCAGCGGCTTACAACCTTTAATATTTAGAAATCATAATGACAAAATGGGTTCAAATTGTTTACATGATGGAGTTTGGTTGGAATTTTTTATGTTCATTTATCAATGTAGTATAACAAGGATCTAAATGAGTTTAGTAAACTAAATAAAATATTGTTAATATGTTTCTAATTTGAAGAAACGTTCTACAACACTAATAGTAGTGAAAGACCAGGAATCTATAAACAAGTGGTTGCGTAGGGAACAAATGCTGATCGTAAGTAAGAATAGGATGAGTAAAGCTCAGTTATTCAATAAATAAAATGAATTCATGTTATTCTTGTCAAATCTTTGTTCTTGCTCTCTTCAGAATTCAAATGAATTGATTGCTCAATACACTATGTTTGTATTTTTATTATGTTAGGGATTCTAGATCCCCAGAAATCAATTGGTAAACGTCTCATCTCTGTAATTTTGTTATAGAAATCTGAATTTCCCATTTCCGCGCTAAAAGCATCCATTTTCACCTTCAGCTTGTATTTTCCGCCAGGAAGGACTTTAAATGGGATTGGCTCGTTTTCTCTTTTATTACTCTAATTTGTGACGTTTTCCTAGGTCATTTTTGTACTGTATATATACTCATGAGTTGTATGCTTGTTTGTCCGTGCTTCCGGGTTGCTTGTCGAGTATGTATTCTCCCGACTGAATCTAAGTCTTCTCCCTCTAGTTAGCAGGGCTGTGGCACAGTGGAATAGCTTAACTTGTCCTGTTTTTATGTTGCTGATTTTCTTTCTGTTCGCCCGTCCTAGGTGATATTATGATCTCAAACGTAGCATATTATTACAAATAGCATTTCGATGTTATCAAGTATTATTCAATCATAATAAATCTATACATGTATGACAATGTAATTGTACAATAAGTCAATAATTTGATCGGATTAAGCATACCTTATTAATCTCTTTTTGAATATTTAGGGAGTTGTTTTTTTAAATCCAAGATTTGGTTTTTCGATAATATATTCAAAAATGCTAATTATCATGTAATATGATAAAATCGTTTGTAAATGAGTAATTTTACAAGCGATATTAAAGGTTATGAATGTAGCATATAATCGAATTTTTAACTACCTATGAATTGTTTTTCGATTTTGCTCTGTAGAAGTAGACTTTTTTCTTCGTTTTTATCAACATAGTGATAATTCACATCTAGACATTAAATAAAATGATGAATAAAGCAATGTTTCTTTTCAACTAGTTTTTATTATGATTGTACACTTGACCATACACTAAGAATAAATTAAACTAGTCAAGTCGACCTGGGTTATATAGTAATATTTACAACTTTAAATGTGTTTAGAAATAATAGCGAATGATGAATAAAACACGTATAAGTTAGAGTGCATAAAGTGAACAATGTTTTAAGGTATTTATTGATAAATGAACAAATTACAATGTGCAGATAAAGGATTAATAATAATAGAATGGATGAAGTGTTGAGTATTAGTAACAGTTACTCAATGAAGAATTTGTAGGATCGATAATAGGATATTAGGATTGACAAAGTATTTGACAAAAAGTTCAATATTAGTAATAACAGTCGGAATATGTAGCCGAAGGATTGTCGGGTAATAAAATTAATTAAGTATAAAGAAGAAACTTCAGAATTCAAGTAAGAAAACTCAAGTGGACGAGAATCGCGGAATTATGAAAAGTAGGCCCGTTCACTTTTATAGGACTTATGTTAATGTCGAAGTTAGAGAGGGGTTTTACATTCTTTTAGGTACAGGGGTCGGGTTTTTGGGATGTGGATTGCAATAGCTTCAATGGCTTCAAGAAGACAAACCCGTAAGCTATGTGCATAATTTCGGAGGCCATATTAAAGTCAACTTAATCTCATGTGTAAACTAAATGAGTGAGAATAGAACTCATTATTATTATCAAATGTTCTTTGCTCACCCAGTCGATATGCTGTTCCATAACACTTTGATAGACAATAACACTAAAATTATGTGACGTGCCTTGTCAGTTTGTTTTATATATGATCAGTTCCGTCTATCACACCACAGGAAAGCGATTAGTACAAATCCTGAAACTGTCACATCAAGATATTGTCTATTTCTTTCCATTTACAACTTCAAATTGTCGTCAATGTATTTTTGAAAATGACAGGTTCACTATTTAGTTACTTATTATCTTATCAGTAGTTAGTCTGATGTTTACCTGTATTTCTGAACTTTAAAACAGAACTGAATTTTGCCAACTAATCCGTTATTCGTTATTGATATCACATAAAACATTACTGGACCGTTTACATAATGAGAGTGTTGCAGTTCAAAAGAAATTAGCTTATGAAATAGCGATTCTTGAGGGAAAGGTTAGTTAACGGTATTTTTAAAATGGTTCATTGGGTTTTTGTTGTTAATGGCAAGTTTTTGATACTATTTTAAACGCTTACATCCCAAATTGTGGGCATTCCTGGAACTGTAATACTCTGTTGGTTCAATTTTTTGTTGCTAGATCGTTTAGTGTGTGACAGAGCTTTGCTTGAGTGTTTTAAATATAGGCCCTTTAATTATTCGAGAATATCTCCAGTCTATTACACTTTCGTTATTGACATTTTGATACTATATATACCTTTCATGCCACAAGGCATAATTCAAAAACATATGATTAATCGATGGATTACATAAATAAAAACTTCCTTTCCACGTCATTCTACAAACTATCTTTAATAAAACTGCCTTACGTAAATTATCCTCTTAATTTCTGATAGGCTTAACAATTTTAGAAAACTTCACGGAATCAGTTTTATGGACGAGTGTTTTTAAGCAAGAATAAGGAATAAATTATGGAGTGAATCGCATTCATTTCATTCGCATATTCACTACTTTGTACTAATAAACGAAATGTTTTATAACTGTAATTGTAATATATAGATGGACGTTTTAAATGCGAATAAGACCATGATGTAATCGGGGATAAGAACCATTTGTAAGTTGTTTTGATTACGCTAGATAAAGTGGGGATAATGGCAGTAATTACCAAATAAAAACAATGTTGAATTGGTTATAACAGTGGAGACAATAATACTGATAATGATAACAATAATTGTGGGGCGTATGAGAAAATAAGAGCATCTGAATGCTTATTTTGACAAACGGTCAAATATTTTATTGAATAATGTTCAAATGGCAATAGGAGTTATAAAAACCACAAAGCAGAGATGAAAGCTGAAATAAAGTTGAATTATTGTCAACAGATAAAGATGAGGTCAAAAAACAAACCCGAGAACATAAAGGGAAATGAAATTCAACCGTGAGCTAGTCACCGTGGCAGTGCCAGGTGCACATTAATTGTGTTTTAGACGATGAATAGCTGACACCTCTGCGTAACGTAGAAGTCTACGGTTATTCTGTCTATTTATTACTTGAAAGACAGTACTAGGATCTACTGAATGACCCATGTCCAATATATGTTTTCCTATGACACTGTTGGGTAGTTTGGAGTAAGTCAAAGTCAGTCAGTCAGTTACAACGTAGAACTTCGTACGTACGTACATCAGTTCGAGTTGCCATACCACATTAGCACAGAGATGCAGTTGTCAATTCAAATCCCATAGTGGTAGAAGTAGTAAGAGTATAAGTATTATGTGACAAATAAGGGTTTGAAGATGTTATTCAAGGGGTATAATACAGTGAAATAAATTTGGAAAGAGAAAAAGGATAAGGGCATGAAGAATTCAGAAGATTAGAATTTGGTAGAACACAAAGAGTGTATGCACCTTCGCCATTGCAAACGATTTTGAGCCATGTCATTCAAGGTCTCTAACCATCGGTTGCTATCATCTCGCTAGTCCCAACCAGGTAGTCTACACCTACAAACATGGCTCAGTTCACTTGTCAGTGACTCCATGGATTTATGCCATGTTTTGGTCTGGCCGCCCCTAGCTTTCTTCCAACCTACTCCTACACCATGGAACATTGCACGTCTGGGTAGCCGGTGGTTGGGCATACGTAACACATGTCCCAGCCATCTCAACTGATGAAGTTTCACTACTTCATCAATCGATTTGCCATCCTTACCTAGTACCTGTTTCCTAACAACTGCATTACTTACCCGGTGGTCCCAGGATATACGAGCAATGCGTCGAAGACATCTATGATCGAATACTAGTAGCCTACGAATATCCTCTACTCTTATCGGCCATGTTTCACTGCCATAAAGTAGGACGGAACGGACTGCTGCACAATAAACCCGTCCTTTTGTTGCTAGACGGATATCTCACCTACGCCATAAATGGCGCAAGTTGGCGAAAGCTAGACAAGCCTTCTGTATCCGTGCTGAGATTTCGTCACACACCAGACCACAAGGGTTGATGAGATTCCCAAGATAAATGAAGCTGTCAACACGCTCAACTACTTCACTCCCTATCATTAGTTCAGGTGTCGATGCAACCCAATCCTGAAGTAACATTTTGCACTTCGAGGGAGAGAATCGCATCCCGAACATGCCTGCATAGTTGCTTATAGTGGTCAGAAGACTCTGCATTTTGTCAGAGTCTTCACCGAATAAAACTATGTCGTCGGCGTATTCTAAGTCAACAAGTGAGCCTCCCGGTAAAAGTTGAGATGATGAAAGTGATATCTCTAAAAGCATGTCAACGACAAAGTTAAACAAGAATGGGGAGAGTGGACAGCCCTGACGAACACCACTTGAGGTAACCAATTCTGATGACAGTTCTCCATAGGCTCTAACTCGACCAGTTGTGTTCGAGTAGAGAGCCTTTATGAGGTTAATGTACTTCTTTGGTACTCCTTTCATTGACAAACACTGCCATAGAACCTCACGATCAACGGAGTCAAATGCCGCCTTAAGGTCAAGAAATACTACTATTGTGGGACATCTGAATGTGTGTCGATGTTCTAGGACCTGACGTAGAGTAGATATCTGGTCTATGCAACCATGTCGAGGTCGGAAACCAGCCTGGTTTTCTCTAGTCTGCTCTTCACGAGCTTTGGTTAGGCGTCCAAGTATTATTGAAGCTAATATTTTAGACACTATATTAGTCAAACTGATCCCTCTGTGATTGTCACAGGAGGACTTTTGTCCTTTCTTATAGACTGGCACAATCAGTGATTGGGACCAGTCAGATGGAATTACGTCCAGTTCCCAGATTCTACCTAAGACCTCAGTCAATCTCGTTGCTAGTACTGGACCACCATCCTTAAAAATCTCAGGGGTAAACCTGTCAGGGCCTGCGGCTTTCCCTCGCTTCAGATTTCCTATAGCTTTTTCAACCTCGTAGAGAGTTGGAGGACTTACCTCAATTTGCCATTCAGGATGAATGGGGATCGTGGGTAACTGAAGTGTGGCTGAAGGCCAGTTGAACTGATCCCTAAAGTGTTCTGCCCATCTATCCAATCTCCTGGATTGAGAATGAATAATATGCCCATCTTTGTCTGAGATAGTTTCGCTAATAGTTGGGTTCCTAATGCCGGTTTCTTTAATAAGTCTGTATAGCTGTCTGCTGTTACCTATTGCCGCTGCCTTTTCCGTTCATTGCGTAGGCTTCTTATTAGCCTTCGCTTAAGCTGACTTCGCTCTTCGTTATGTTCAGAGCCAGGTGGGATGCGTTTTCGAGCATCTATCAGTGCGGTAGATGCTGCCGAGATCCATTGTTTCTCCCTAACCTTATAGCTTACCTTACTAGCGGATATCACTTCTGTTTCCACAGCTTTTGGAATGTCATTCCACGCTGCCTCAGGGTATGCACTACTTACATGGCTGCCTAACTGTTTTTTGTAGTTGTTCCTGAAATATATTCTTAGCTTGCTTATCATTAAGTAGGACCCTTAGAGGCTTCCCTGCAGTGTCTTTCCTACATCCAGTAAGACGCAGACAGATACGTGCTCGCACTAGAGCATGATCTGAGTCTAAACATGTGCCCCAGAATGATCGACAGTCTTCTATCGAACCCCTCCATCGGTGGCTGATAGCGGTGTGATCTAATTGGGTCCAACGTTGGGGCGAATTCGGGGGTCACCATGTCAAAAGATGTTCTTCCTTATGCTTAAAGTTAGTATTTGCAAGAAATATACGGTTATCTGAGCACAGCGGCAACGGACGGTCGCCATTATCTGTTCTTTTAGCCACGACACCATAAGATCCACCCAGATGTCTTTCCCTTTCACTTAGTTTACCTACTTGAGCATTAAAGTCACCAGCCACTATTACTACATCAGAACGCCTAGCTTTCGGAGAAGGTCAGAAAGTTTCCTGTAAAACTCATCTTTTATATCGTCTGAGCTGCAGTCAGTGGGAGAGTAGGCAGAGGCGACGAGTTTCCCTATCTTTCCGAGTCCTTACTGATCCGTTTAGTCGGACAGCGCATAGACGACTGTCTACTGGGATCCAGTCTAAAAGAGCTAGTTCTGCCCTAGGACTTAATGCTATACCTACTACAGCGAGTCCACGGGAAGCAGCATCAGGGCTTCCAGATACACGAAGCGTGTATCGAGATGGTTCTTTATTTTGATTAGGTGAGGTCAAATGAGTGACGCTACTCGGATCTTGTATGCGCGTTTCGGAGACGCAGCACACATCGATGGTGTAAGATTCTAGAGTCCTAGCTAAGGAAGCCTGTTGTCCTATTTGGCACAATGTTCGGACATTAAAAGTTCCTATATGTAGTTTAGAGCGTGGTTTCAGGAGACCAGGAATAACGTTCCATGTACTTGAATCGTTTGCCCTAGCGGTGCGAGGAGATAAAAGGACGTGGGAAGGGTTAGTCGTGGAAATAAGAGAGTTATTAGGAGGTGTAGGAAGGATTTGAAAGTGACCAACTTGGTCTCGTGTGCAGTTACGGGTATGAGGGCTAATATCACTTCCCGGCTGCCCACACCGTGGAAGGGTATTTCTTGAGGGACCTGAAAAAGAAGTTGGATTAGTGTTGGTCTTAACGACCTGGGAGCGTGACCGCAGTGCCCAAGGGACAACTGCTTGAGGTCTGTCACGCACGGCCTTTTTGTGGGGGATTTTTGACGTGTTAGCTCCGTTCTTCAAAGGACCTTACCGCCGGAGACGGATATCCGTGGGATAAGGCGAGGTGTGCATTTTTGGTGTCGACCTTTTCTAACCCCACTCCTCCTTGTGGGAAGGCAGCATCGCTGTCATGCTGGTTGTCTGAAGGAAACACCTTACTGCTGTCACACCTCTGTACAGTCGGCAGTACGACTTCGACTTCGGATCTTGAGATTGCTGCTTTTAGTCTTACCACTCTTCAACCGACCTGTCTGGCATGGTAGGACCTCGAGGAACGATTGTTCCAGCCAATATAGCTCGATTGGTTCATCACGATAGACAAGCCCGACCACCACGTCAAGGTAGCAGAACGGTCGGGTTAGTCAAAAATAAATTGTCATCTTGTTGACATTTAAGGGAAAGTTATCGGGGACTGATATGCTTGATTCTGTTATGAGTTCACCTTACTCGGTAAACGGAACGAAGATCAAAGACACAGTAACACGACAGGCTATTCTAATCCATTGTCCTCGGCCCCGCTAACTAGTGAGAAGCCCAGGTTGAAAGTGGGGAAGATATATTCCATAAGCAGCCAGAAGCACAAGCAATCCCAACAGGTACAAATCAAACTTATACATACAGCATAAAATTGTTCTTGGGGAGCTTTACAAAATAGCATACTGAAAGATACAACGAACCAATAACGTTTAAGATTTTCCCAAGTGGGAAATACGACATGAACGTGAAAAAGAGCTCTTTTTGGAGCAAAAACAAAGAAATTCATTATTTCAAAATAAAATTACAAAAATGCAGGACTTGGATCTTTCAATCCTTTGTAATCCTCTGGTTGAGGTTTGGGTGATAGTGCAATTAAGTTACTTGGGACTTTATCAAATCTGGCTCAAAATAGACTTCGATATCAGTCCTGATGTAATTTACCATTCTTTCTTATAAAAAAGTGAGAACTTTTTTAACTGGAAAGATTCTTTCTCGTATTTTTATACACTGAGCTGCTCATCTGATTACAGACTAATATCGTTCACTTATTTCTATTCATTCATTTGTTTCTGATTATATTCACCCTTACTGATCTATTTCTTCATTATCTCATATTCTAATTTGTATGGCTCATATTTATTTTGGTTATCATTTTTCCCATTGTTTATGTGTTCAAATAAATAAATGAAATGTACATTTTGTCATCTTTTATTTGAATTTGTATTTTTGAGACGCTTATTTAATAGGGTTTCATTTACAAACTCATTAGTTTACTGATAAAATCACCAGCTACTTCGTCATGTATTTCTGAAATTCGAATCCTAAAAGAAAACAGATGATGTCTTCACCTTCTAGTCTTAATCTGGCAGTTGAAAAACAATCAAAAAACCCAAATAATGTCTTTTTTCGTGAATCAGCATTTTTTATACATCTGAAGATAATTTTTATCGCTTACTATGTTCAGCTAGATAGCGATTGAAATCCAAAGACCATTGTGCAACTCTTTTGTCATATTATACGTCTGCCTAACATTGCAGAAATCTGCGGCTATACATGACGTCGAAATAAAGGACCTTCAGTTTCGTAGACTACTGGTATTTTTAAATTTCTCCAGTCGATTTCACTCCTTAATGAAAACTTGTCAGATTGAATTACTTTTCGCAAACCATTTATTTAAACTTACATATTTATTCAATTCAACGACAGGTTTCTGATATTTAATCTTTTTTGGTTGTTGAAATAATCTTTTTTATTCAGGCCAATAATCATATGAAAGCTTTAAAATATCTTATTGAAGATATAAATGATTATAAAGCCGCATTGTACTATTGTCTTACATTCAGCCGTCAACAACCTATTCATTATAGCGCACGTAAAAATGATACTAATGTACAATGTAATACAATAGCAGTAAATTCACTTGATAATTGTCATTATTGGGACCAGTTTGAATTTATGGAAGGTGATTCTAACAATCAATCAATATTCTCCTTGTTATTTACAACATTTGTTGAAATCTGTCTTGATAGGTAAGAATTTAACTTGATTTAGATTATAGTTTACTATTTATAGATTATTATCTTCATACTAACGAATATGTAGGAGGGTTTTTTAAACTTGGTTTATTCACGTGAATTGCTTAAAAACTTTACAATCTGTATTAAATCAATATAATGAATATTAAATGCGTGCTAACTACTGATTAGGGTCGATTTTGAGTTCTTGAAGTTATTTTGTGGTATTATGGTCTCTTTATTCAACTTTGTGACCGGATGATATTGTACTCGTCGTAAATTTTATGTTCAATCTTAAGATTAGTCATGGACATGCTCCACTGAGGAGCATCAAATTAAAAGAAAACGCACTTTCAAATCTGTTTAGTTTTTACTTATCACCCATTGCATAATAAAAATTACTTTCCAGTTGTAAAACTGTAGTGATCAGGAATAATGGAATTCGCAATAACTAGGAGTATTGTATATATACCAGTATCGCAATAAGTGAGATTGCAGTGAGCACATCTAGAAATATTGTATTTGAAAATCAACTGAACCACAGAATCGCTTACAAAAGAAATAATCGATTAGTACAAATACCACAAAAACATCACGACAAAATCAATAAAGTAAATTAAGTTTATTAGGTCAGAATATTCAGAACGCCGATCTAATGAACGGTATTACAGGTGTAGTCTAATGAATTGAGAGATAATAAAAATGTTAGAGATAACTAGAATAGTCTGTGGCTTTCAAAAGTAGTTGCATTATATTGGTCAATTATTTCGTTATCAAGTGCAAGAGAAAGAAGTATACTTTCGATAAAACAATGTCTCACTATTGTCATGGGTTTTTATTCAAAAATTGTATTTATATAAAGTAATCAATCGATTGTTACTTTTAATATACATTTTTGAATAATTTTGATTTCATTGGAATTTATGTGGTTCAGAACAAGTCAGCGAATAAAATGATCGACTACATCTACCCTTACTTTTCATATCGCTTACTGAATTCATATAACTTCATGCATTACGGTATGTAGTCTTGGAGCAAATATTTGATCTGATTTTTAGTTAAATGAATTGTCAGATCAATCGGAAAACATGAAAATCGTACGTGAGTAGACTCCAGAAACATAAGTGTTGAAATATTTAATTTTAATTATATCTGTTACCTGTAAAATGTTAAGTAATTTACTACATGGGTATTATAAGTAGTAAACAGCTTTTGCGATTCCATTGAGCTAGTTTCAACGGTACTAGCATCAGGTGAATAACCATTAAAAATGAATGTGAATCGAATAACTTTCTACTTAGTGGGATGTTGTGTTGAGTTGGTTTAGACAGCTTTTTTAGTATTGTGTCATTATGTGCAAATCGCCTGTAGTTAAAACTGTGAATTATCGGTTTCGGACTCTGTTATTCAGTAGTGCCTTTTTCACTGAGAGATGTGACGATTTTTGTTTCTGTTTCATGTAGGATCGCAAGTATTCTCTATAAATTAGTCTCAAACTGAGACGAATCAATTATGGAGTGCTTCTTGGTTTTTGCCATCTTTAATTTGATTTCAGTTCGTGATGAAAAACATATTTGAATTACAAGGTGTTACATTATTTAACCATGCTATCAGAAATTATCAGTAGTTTTCAAGTATGAAATATAAGTTACATGATAGTTTTAAGAGTAATAAAAAGTACTAGTTTATAGAGATGTATGAGAAAATTATCTACTTGACGAATATCAGGAATATGAGGAACAAAAGAATTCCCCACTAATAACTTGTAAAATTAGAAGTGGTACTAAGACCATGGTGCAATAACATATTAAATGTCTCCCGTGAACATAAAGATCGGGGTCGAATTGGTGAACTGACAAAAATTACAAATTTCTGACCCAAACTCTTTAATCGAGTTTTTGCAACTTTGTAGATACTCTTGAATGGTGGTTCCTTTCAGTTGAAATAATGTAACACCCTCCTATTTTGTTATAATTTATGTGTAAAAATAAACCATAAATATGTCTGTAAAGTTCAATTAAATGATATTGTTGCAAATAAAATTTTATATACTGAATCGCTTCTTTTTTTCATCTACGTTAAATCGTAAAGCTTCTTAAAATCAAAGGAATTTATAGTTTCTGTCTATTTGTTACGTGAAAATTCAACACTTCAAACATAAAAGTGTTTTGTAACGTCAATCGAATCAAAACAACACACATACATGAACAATATTTTCAATTAAGCACTTCATCAGGCTTTACTGTAATCCTTACATGGATGTATTGAAAATATTGAACTAGTTAAGGTAACGTGTCGGTCTATTGTAACAATGAAATAGTTTTACATAGCTTCATTTAACAGGTTTATTAATAAATAAAAAATAATAACATGAATAAGAATGCTGACCTAAGAAGTAGGTCAAAGCTTGGAGAAATAAACATATCAAAATAATCAATCTTAACGAGACCATCGTAGAAGATTAAAAATGGCTGAATAGCTGTTACGTCCTAGCATGAGACTCAGTAATATGCATCCAATGCCATTCCATAAGAAATCGAACTCTAGAACGTTGGTCCTGCTTGCGAACGCTGAGCGCGCCACTAAAGAGTCACATAATTAGATGAAATAGTTTTCCAGTTCTTCTTTGTTTTCAATGATGATCTAGCTAATATCAATTCGTGATTTAAATAATTAAAAACTCCACCATATTCGTAAACTGTCTAATGCTAAAAATACTAGTGATTGAAAATCACGTACCAATAAATGTATGAATAATCATTTTAAGTATGTAGATAATTATCAATAATTCACAAATTACTTTAACCGGTCTTTAGTTTTTTCATATATGCATATAGAAATTATTGTATATTAAGCGTAAAGCTGTAAAAAAAATATCCAGTGGGGAAAAAAAAACTTTGTTCCCTTATTTGTGTTGTTTAAAATTTTCACACTATGGGAATTAAAAAAAATCGTTTCCAATCTATTCAATCATTCAAAACTTTAACAAATAAAAACAGTTAATTGAAAACTTTTAACATTGTCATATTTCTTTTTTACTTGGTTTTATGTATTCCCTTCCCTTCTTGGTTCTTTTCTCTCTCCTTAAATAGACTTCTTATTAACGAGGAGAACTCTAATGATGATATAAAGAAAATGATTTTGAATCTTCTTAATAATCCTGACTTAAAATTCAATTATTCAAAAGGTAATTAGATATTCTTTTTCTTCTATGTCATAAAGGTTAAAATTGTTATAATGATATATTAGTGTTGCTTTATTCAGTGAGTCGATACTGTTGATCCTAGACATGATAGCAACTAATTTCGTTTTAGTATACTCTCATAATTACTTAAATTGACTGTCTACTTCGTTTGATCTCTGCCTTGGTTTGTTGTTTTTCAGTTATACAAATTTCCTTGTTTGATTCAAATAAGACTCGAGGGTTTTTCTACTCGACCAACTTCTTTCCTTAGTTGCTAATGGTCCATCTATTTTAAGAATTGTAATAAGCATAATTCCCATATTGATTTGCTCGGAGTTGGCTGCTGACTGTGTGCACAATGTGTAAAATCGTTCTCAGTACCCATAGATACAATCCACTATCATCAAACCCCCTAAATGTAACTGTTTGATATTTTCGACTGACAATTTAATATTTCTCTTCATCTAGTTGGATATCAGAGTAATAAAGTCCCAATTCTTATTCTTATCTTGTATACAAGTGGCTTCACTGATCCTACTGCAGTCACAAACTCAACATTACTGACGGTTTGTCAGATAAAAGTACCATGCAAACCGGCTGTTTTTAATGTTTTCAGTGCCTATTTCAACTAATATAGATTTTTTTTACGAAAACTATCTCCGAATTAATCATATCCTTTGGAAAAGAAAGATTAAGTATTGTTATTTTTCTTCCAGTTATTATTTCGTTTACCATCAACATGGGACATTCTAGAAATCAAACCATTCCTACATAATGCACTTAGATCTACTCTTCATGAATGGTCAGAACTTCAGTTAGAATATGGTTTAACTAAATATAATGCGAAATTATCTGTTGTCGATCTCCCTAAAAAATCAAATTGTTTATTAATTGAAGATGATACTTTGTGCTCTATATGCCATCAATCAATTTATGTATATGGTCCATCCGATAGCTTTGCTTGGCTTATTCCTAAAAATCAAGTTGTTCACACTCATTGTCTATCATCTAATCAGTGATAACAATCTTTGCTTATGCAATTCCTTTTTCCTCTTATTTTGTACTTCCGTTGTTTGCCTAGTGCTTTCTTATTTATTGATTTTGTTTTTTCTTCTATACTGTTGATGATCAAAGTGATTCAAACCGACAAACTGTTCTGCACTGTATTTAGTTAACTTTCTTTTTCTTTGTTTGATGTACATACTTACCTGTTTTCTATGAGCGATTACATTTTATTGTATTGATATATACATAATATTAACAACTTTATATTTTAAAAGAATATCCACTGGTGTCATACTTTTTTAACAGTTTATCGGCCGTCTGAATTCAGCAGCATAATGAATGAACCGTTGACATTTAGAGCGATCATTTCCTAAGTTTGAGTTTTAATGTGAACACTAAGATACCAGGAAGTTTAGTTGACGAATCGTGAATAAGATAAAAACCTTCACCCTTGATTGTGTTGCAAAGTATGATCCAAAGACATAAAGAAATTTATAGATTAAAGCAATTTTATTTATTTATATATTTCAACACACTAACATTGGTACAAGGGGGCACCAAATTCATATGCGCCACACAATAACAATCAGGCTGTGAAGAGGTAGAGAATGTGACGTGCGTATGATAAAGAGAGGGAAAACAACGAACGAAAATTAGTGTATGAGGGTGAAATAATAATAATAATGGGAGAGGCAGTTCAGTTAGCAAAGGTACAACCAGTAAGAATTCTTTCAATTAAAGAAGTTAAGTCCATTATTTTTATGAAGTAAAAGAAATTTACAGTAGGATGGCCACTGGCTTCTATTCGGAACGATATATGGTAATTTCTTAAGCCACTGTATTGCGCTATCTTTCGGACCCCAGCCAGTAAGTCGTGAAGGTCCAACAGAAGCCAGTGCTGTTCAGCTTGCTTTCATACCTCGACACCATGTCCTACACTGATTTCCTCTTTCTTCAACTAGTCCCAGCGTCGGCAATTAATGCACGACGCAGAATTCTGTGGGACAACATTCGTAGAACATGTCCAAGCCACCGAAATCGGTGTTTCAAGATGGTGACATTAATTGGATTATCGTCGCCTTGCCCGGACACACTATGCCGAACCTCCGTATTACTAACACGCTGTTGCGACTGTATAATAGCAATCCTTCGGAGACATCCATGAATAAACACAGAGAGACGTCTAACATCCTCAACTCGGAGAGGCCAGGTTTCACAAGCATAAAGCAAAACTGCTCTCACTGACGCGTTGTAGATCCGATCTTTTACAACCAGACTAACATCACGAAGGCGCCAAAGGTCGCTCAGCTTGGCATAAGCCACTCTGGCTTTCACCCACGCCACCACCACTTATGCAGATACACGAGCTTCTCGACTACTTCTATTTGCTCACTACGTAGAGTGAGTTCAGGATTAGAGTCCTCCCAGTCTTGTAAGAGTACTTTGCACTTCGAAGGTGCAAAGCACATACCGTACCTACGGAGACCTATTGCCAACTGATTAAGTGAGGATTGCATGGCTTGGGCATTATCGCATAGTAAGACAATATCATCCGCATACTCGAGGTCGAGAAGTCTTTCTCCAGGCAACAGATCTACACCACCATTACTTACATCTATCAGAGATGTTTCCAGAATGACATCTATGGCAAAGTTGAAGAGGAGTGATGAGATTGAGGAACCCTGTCTAGCCACACTGCTTGAATGGAACAATGGAGGAAGGTGGTTGCATGCCCTCACTCTGTCTGAGGTATTTGTATATAGGGACTTTAAGATGTTACTAAACTTCTTATACACACCTTTCTCCAATAGACAATCCCAGAGGACAGTCCTGTCCAACGAATCGAAGGCGGCCCTGATATCAAGAAACACTACGCTTGTTGGCCCGTGATAAGTATGACGGTGTTCTAACATTTAGCAGAGGGTGAACATATGATCAATACATGCTCGACCGGAATGAAAAACAGCCTGCTCCTTCCGAGTCAATCTTTCTCCGGTTTTAAACAATCTACGAAGTATGACAGAAGCCATTAGTTTGGACGCAATCGGAAGTAGACTTATCCCCCGATAGTTGTTACATGAACGACGTGAACCCTTTTTAAAGATGGGGACAACTACCGACTCATTCCATGACGTTGGAACACTCTCTAGCTCCCAGACCTTTGTAAACAACTCAGTCAATTCCTTAGCCAGTCAGTCACCACCATCCTTAAAAAGAGCAGGAGGTAGGTCATCTGGGTCTGATCTGTAGTGCTTCAAGATTCGGAGTTCCTTGTGGACATCCTCCTCCTTAGGTGGGCGAGGCATCACATGCCATGGAGGGCAGGACAATCGGATTGATATCTGCGGGGCAGCAGACTAATTGAACTGCTCCTCGAGAAACTCGTCCAAGACATCAATAGATGCTAGTGATTGGCATCCCGTCATCTTCACAGATTGTTTCACTCACACCAGATGTCTCGCTTCTAATGACTTGGACCAGTTGAAAGAGCTTCTGGAAATTGACAGATGCAGCTACTGTTTTCAACTCATTGGCACGCTCCCACCACCAGACTTTTCGGTCCTTACTCAAGCTTTGTCCAAGTTCATTACGTAACAGTCGTTGTTTGTGGTCGAACTCACGGTCACCGGAAGTAGACCGATGTGCTTTATTGATTTGTAAGGAGCTAGTAGAAACCCAGTGCTTATAAGCAGGACGTTCCGCGAAGCCATAAGCGACTTTACTCACCATTTTCATGGCGTCATGCGATTGCGACCAATGCTAATCTATACTTTTCGGTAGGATGGTAACTAGCCTTGAACCTAGCTCGGTTTGATACTTAGTTGCAACAGAAGCTGCAACCAATTTGTTGACATCGATCCGTTTAGGACGATGAATTTGTTGACCGTTGGAACTTAGGGTAAGATTAGAGCAAACAATGGCATGACCAAAGTCAAGATAAACACTCTAAAAGAAGCAGCAGTCTTGTACACAACCACGCCGGCGGTAGCTGATCGCGATGTGATCAATCCGAGTCCAGGCTTCAGATGCAGAAGGAGGGTGTCAGGTGGCACATCGGCGATGACTGTGCCGGAAGTTAGTGCTAACCAGAAATAGGTTGTGATCTGCGCACAGTTGCAGTATACGGTCACTGTTATCTGTCTTGCGACCAACCCTATCTGTCATCCGATCTGCATTAGTGTGATAACGTTGAAGGAAGCTACTTTGAGTGGTATATGTGGTTTCAGAAAAACTGTCAGTATTCGCAGTGTGTGGTAGCATTCAATTTTCTACCAGTCAGTGATTTCAGATCGTTGAGACAGAACATGATCGTCACCGTAGGTGAGTTACTGTATAAGTTGAAGAATAAAATACCCGAAATGAGAATAAAAGGGAATACATAAGTGATGTAGTATAAAAGAAATAAAAACGAATACTATCAAATGATTGTGAATAAGGTTTGTCTGAGAGAATGTTGCAGCAAGAGAAAATTTTCCAGTCGTAGTTATCATTGTTTTGTGTGTGGGCTGTGATACTACCCAAGTGCCCAGACCGAAAAAGATAGTTTTCTTAGGAGTTCAACCCTCGAGCATTTGACTTGAAGGTCTAATCCGCAAGGCAGTAGAGCGATGTTAGGAGATTCAGTCCCATGCTATCCGGTCACCAACAATAGGTTCAAATGCCATTTCTTCCATCGGGATCTTGGGGTCCATGTGTACCATTGGTTTTCCAACTCCCCTAGGTGAACCCTCCGTGTCCACCAACCGGGTCAAAGCGCCGAACATTCGCTTTTCGTCCTCTCAATTTTGTAAACAACGCCCTTACCGCGAGAAGCTAGTGACTAGAACTTCTCTTACAGTGGCTGTATTCGCATGGCCATGTGAGAGCATTTCGAGAGGAAGAGCTGACTTTCCACACCCTCGGCCGTACCAGGGTATTTGTGGGCCATACAATTAATATAAAGGCATTACTCGAAGTAAACATATTACCGACAGTGATTAAACAAAGTACAACCTTTTACGAATGAGAAGATCTTATGATTGAATCGATTTTGAATATAGTGAAGTGAATATTATTTTGTCATAGTCTAAATTTTAATGTAATATTCTACTTTAATATTATGATTAGTTAAAGTTGTAAACTATACGAATTTTTAAACCACAAGAATTAAATCTAAGAATGTTCTTTGACCATTAATATTTTTTTGTTTAGAAGATTCTAGTGTCGTTTGGTGTGTTATTATAAAATTTTTATTGAACGAACGGAATGTATTGGTATGTGGTGTCTTAGCAAACTTCCTATTTTCTAAATATTTTAATTTTATTGAACTAATGACTTTACAGATTAAGATAATCTTCTTCTCACTTATTGTACTAATTAAGTACTTAATACAAATTGATAACTATTGAATTGTGAATTTCATCATTCGTAACATAACACTTTTTTTAATTTCGTATTTTCACTGGAGGTTTTTCTTTTTGAAGAGAAGGTTTACATCACAAACTGGTTCTAGTTAAATAACCATTTAAAACTATTCGATAGAATATAGCACAAATATTTTTATATATTTTTTCTTTACATGGCTATGCTTTATAATAATAATAATAATAATAGAATAATGCCAAGACACAACTGTGGTAAGAAATACCCATTCTAAAGAGAGATTTTTTATCTGTAAAATAAGTATATTTATGTTAAACGAACGCTCAGGTGGGAAAGACCAATGTTGAAGTTAGACATTAACACCGTTGGATGCCAGCTCAGTGGTCTATCGGTTAAGGGCTTCGGCTCGAGACTGGTAGGTCCTGAGTTCGAATCTCACGAGAGCGGGTTCGTGGATGCGCACTGCTGAGGAGTCCCATAATAGAACGAAACGGCCGTCCAGTGTTTCCAGGTTTTCCATGGTGGTCTAGCTTCAATTGACTTACGCTTTCAACTATGATAAAGACCAATGTGTTGCTTATTGAAAAATTATTGAGTGTTTTCGTAAAATATGGAAATCATAAATTAAATACATCATTTGCACATCTTCCATCAGTTATCTTTTATGTGTTTCCTGATTTCTTCAATTCCGTTGTTATTACAATTACTTTCTGTTTCCCTTTTTATTCTCTGTAATTGAATCTTCTCAATCTTCTGCTGGCATGCATTCCACTTCTGAATGGTGTTACATACCAATATCTGTCAACAGAAGTAGCATATACCACATAACATTTTGTTTCACATTTGGGTATCGTAGCTGTAATTGCTTAGACCAATGGCCTTTTACAGTCTCTCTGAATTCAGCGCCAATAATGTTATCAACATCTTAGAACCCTGAGAAGGTATACAGTCTATCAACACACCGAGATGAAATTGATATGATAGAAATCGAAGCATTAATATTAATAATAACATCAATGAAATCAAAAAACAAAAAGTCACTAATACGATTCAGAATAATGATTAAAATGAATAAATGGTAAGTGCAGATATGAAAACCCATGATAATAAGGAAGATACGACATGAATTTAACTATCCCAGTAACATTCTTTGAGCAAACCACCTTTAATCGTGTGTATTAATTATCACCCAGTTTCCTTTTGACGATGTGCTTTCCGTCGGCCAATGACTTTATGGACTGATCCTCTCTTTTGGTTAGGGTGCTATCTTTCAATGTACATCTAAGCTGCAAGTGCTACAACTGCTGTGTTTACGAAGAAGCTTTTGTAAATATTTAAGCCAATGAAGGTTAACAGTATCATTGACCTATTTCAGTATTTATATAGCGTTCCACACATTAATACCATCAACTTTGTGGATTCACTATTTATGACTAGTTCCTCGATGAAATTTACAGTCCGACATTTGTAACTTCCATATGTCTCCTAACTTCGTATCCTGTGTTTTACATCACGAATAAATAAAAGGCAAAATCTTGAGCACTTTAACTCATCTTCGATAAAATATGTACTAAAAAGTTTATTATTTATTAACATCAAATATGTAAAACAGAAAAATAAATTAACTTGGGTAACTCTTTATATACAGATAAGTTGAATTAAAATGTGAAATAGTTATTTCTCCTATGAAAAAGCCTAAATAAGCACTCAAGTTCGAAGTAAGTGTATATATTAATATTAATAATATTAATACAAACTGTGATTATATTATATCACTATATAATTTCACTACTTCAAACTTACAATATAGAAAAATTCATATGATACAGCATTCACACACATTAAATAAAAGCTTCATATGTGTTCTACACTGGTTATGTACAATTCGTCATATATATTTCTGTCAGCTGATCAAGTCAATAACTCTATTTTGTAGACATTCAGTTACAACAAGAATTTCAACTGTGACTATCACACTAGTTTAACTAATCAAGGTATTTTGATGAAAGCACTTCTAAACTGATTATCTACTTGTTATATCCGGATAAGAACACTGAATGATAACTTTTGGTATCCATTTAGGGACAAATATTATGCGTATATTTTTATCGTATAATTGTTAAATAACTAAACTATTCATATTCATGTCCCTCTTATTATGTGCTTTATTTTGACTTATGAACTACTATCATGTGATTTACCATTCTTGAGTTATGTCCTGTCTATCAATTATTATCTCCCTTATTCAAAGCCACATTTGGCTAAATCTTGTACAAATATTGTTTCCCATTTTATGGTACGATGTGCTCTGTCTGGTTGGTATATAAACACTGTACCTTTGAAATAAATGATTCATACTGCAGAGGCTGAGATTAGTGTTCTGGACTCAATAAATGAAATGATGATTCCTACTTAACTGGCAGGGCTAGGCGGGAAGCAAGGATCTATAAAGACTCTAAACTGCTCGTACGGGTTGGTTCGATAGATAATTCACTGCTCTCTAATTGGCGGTATTATCACGTTATACATTAATAGAGCACACAGGCTACAAGTTATAACACTACTTACTTATTTCTGTTTTGTAAGTAGACCTAATTAAGTGTAAACTGATAAAACTACCATCTAGCCTGTAAAAAAGGGATTACGACAAAAATTTGGTCAAAACATAACATCGACATAATTACCTAAATGGTTATCAAATAGTGTATCTATTCATTCATATGTCCAACTACGCGTTGATCATCACTTCTGGTGAAATATATGTTTACATTGTGGATAGTTGAACACAGTCGATAAAGGATCTATGTTTAGTACCACGTAGCATTTTCCTACAAGAAGGAACGGTACCCCTAGTGAGATTCGAACTCACATCTGTCAACTCCACGTTCTGATAGGTTATCACTGAGCTGTTCGGGTTGTTAATGATATGCTGTAGAGTTGAATTGATTACAATGCTTGCTTTCAAGTCAGGGGTAGAACTAGAACTAGGTATATCGTTTTCTACTGACTACTGCCACACATGATACCATGTCCCACACAAATCTGCTCAGACCCAAGTGGTCACATCACATTAACACGACAAGGTAAAATTAACATGTATAGCAGACGAGATAAAAATAATCTAGTTACAACGACAATCAATGAGACCGAGGACTGAGTAGAAAGATGTGTGACATTCAAGATCGAGAGTGAAATAAGGTATGTATTCATCTGCGCCACTGTGACCTTTTCTAAATGATATCTCCAACCACTAATCACGGTTGTTGCTCGGTAATCTGTATTTACCAACATGACTTAGACCAACAGTCAGAGATTTCATAAACCCTCTTCCACCCTACCCCCACACCAACTAACATTCCCCATGAAAGTAGGCGGTGGTCAGACATACGTAACACATGTCCCAACTTCTTCATTAGACAAAGACTCACAATCTGACCAACTGACTTAGCCTGTGCCTAACTTTAACAATTTCTCACTCGGTCGTCTCAATCTATGAGAACAATGTTTCCAGTACACTAGTGATCAAAAGCCTGAAAATGACTTTTACTTTCAAAGACTATGTTTGATAGCCATGGACCGATACAGACGAAATTCTTGAATGAAAATAGTTGACTGAATGTATTTTGGCATAATTATTCATCAAATGGTCATATGGTTTAGATATTCATTGGATAAACGTTTTGACCAGTTGAGACTGGGCGTATGTAAACTCTTTCTTATGCATGAAATATTATTTCTACTTGTTTTTCTGAAAACATAATTATTAGCTGTGAAAATAAGAATCTTTAAACTGTCTAAAGGTTTTCCATTCGACCCATCGTGCCAGCTACCAACACTTAATACTAAATCAATACGTTCGAGTGTGGACAATTATGCATGACTGAAAATTGTATATTCTAATTCTACACTCTTCTCTTTAGATTAAATAAATTGGTAATTCTTAAAATAATCTATAAATTGACAGCTGGGCACAATTTTTACCTCAGTCTGACATCAACCGATAAAATTAAAAATAACAAATCTTAACCAAAATGTTTGAAATCTTCATTGAAGATATTTGACATAATTTACTTCATTTGTTGTAATTTTTTATCGGTGTCGCGTTTCAATTCTCAACCAAATTTTCTAAAATCACCTTGGGATCCTGTTTTTTTACATTATCTTATGAGATTCTGAGGTATGGCTCTAGACTCATGGAAACGAAAATACTGGTAAAATTTACCAATCAGTACATACAAATTGGATCAATTTTATTGATGTTCGTATTGATTGGACAGGTGACAGATAATTTTCTTCTAAATGTCAATAAAAAAGTGAATAGAAATATTTTAGTAGGCTCCGTGTTGTGTATGCGATTACATTTATAAATCTGTGACGTAAATTCTAAATCATGACCATGAAATTAACACTATGAAACTTACAACATCATGTGTTTGTCAATAACAAGATTTTGAGTATATTTTTGATTTATGTATACTAGAATATCTATTTCTTTTGATTAGACACGTTTTTTCGGGTGGAATGTCGTGACTACTACGGATAGTATCTTTTCATACAATGAATAATTTGGTATAAGCAAAACATTGTTTATTTCATTTTAAGTATGATCAACCAGACTGGATCTTGATTCGTTGTTTTTAAACTTTGGTGTTATCCTTGATTAACCATCTGTTATTCAGTAAGCCAAAGTACAGTGCTTAAATGTTTAGTTTATTAACCGTAACATCGATTTGACATTTCTGCAAATTAGAGGGAACTGTTTCCCTATGTAACTCCGCCTGTAGCTACTCCGGGGGCTACTGCCGGTCCCAAGCCCGGGTAAAGGGGGAGGGTTGGGCATGGGGTTAGCGACCCCATCCCGTAGAAAATCAACTCGCTAAAAAAACGCTAACAAGAAAAAAATTATTCAAACCATTTAAACTCTGCCCTGGGAGTAGAAGGAATAATTATGACGTCTCATGATGAAAGCCGAGTTCCTTCGGAAGTCATGAGGCCGATGCACCTTCTAACAACCAGAGCAACAATTTTTATAGGTACATGGAATGTCTGGACAATGTGGGAGACCGGAAGAGTCTTCCAAATTGCTGCAGAAATGAGAAAATACAACCTGGAGGTGCTGGAAATCAGCGAAACACATTGGACGCAGGTTGGACAACAACGACTATCTTCAGGAGAACTTCTGTTATACTCCGGTCATGAAGAAGAAAATGCCCCACATACACAAGGAGTTGCATTGATGCTGTCCAGAAAAGCACAAAATGCACTTATAGGATGGGAATCTCATGGACCAAGGATCATCAAAGCCTCCTTCAAAACAAAGACAGAGGGCATTGCAATGAACGTCATCCAATGCTATGCGCCGACCAACGACTACGATGAAGACGCTAAAGACCAATTCTACGATAGGCTGCAGTCGATCTTCGAGAAGTGCCCAACCAAGGACCTGACCATTCTGATGGGAGATTTCAATGCCAAGGTTGGAATTGACAACACTGGATACGAAGAAGTCATGGGACAACATGGACTGGGAGAAAGGAACGAAAATGGTGAGAGATTTGCAAACCTATGTGCCTTCAATAAACTGGTCATAGATGGCACCATATTCCCACACAAAAACATACACAAAGCCACTTGGATTTCACCGGATCACACTACACAGAATCAAATCGACCATATCTGCATCAACAAAAAGTTCAGGAGGACGATGGAGGATGTGAGAACCAGAAGAGGAGCTGATATAGCCTCAGATCATCACTTGCTGGTCGCCAAGATGAAACTAAAACTCAAGAAGCACTGGACAACGGCGCGGACAACATCACAGAAGTTTAACACGGCCTTTCTTCGAGATGCTGACAAACTCAACAAACTCAACTCAGCAACAGGTTCGAGGCCTTTCATGATCTACTAAATGGAGAGGGGACTACCATGGAGAGCAACTGGAAAGGTATCAAGGAGGCAATCGTTTCAACATGTCAGGAGGTTCTGGGCCAAAAGAAGCACCATCACAAGGAATGGATCACTGTTGGTACACTGGATAAGATTGAAGAAAGGAGGAACAAGAAGGCAGCAATCAATATCAGCCGAACCAGAGCGGAAAAAGCCAAGGCACAAGCCGAATACACAGAGGCAAACAAGCAAGTGAAGAGGAGCATCAGAACCGACAAACGTAAATATGTGGAAGATTTAGCGATGACAGCGGAAAAGGCTGCAAGAGAAGGAAGCATGAGACAACTGTATGATACAATAAAGAAACTCGCTGGAAATTACCGTAAGCCGGAACGACCAGTGAAAAGCAAGGAAGGCAAAGTAATCACCGACACTGAAGAACAACGAAACAGGTGGGTAGAACACTTCAAGGAACTCTTGAATCGACCAGCTCCACTGAACCCACCCAACATCGAAGCAGCACCCACAGACCTCCCAATCGATATTGGCCCACCAACAATTGAAGAGATCAGCATGGCCATTAGACAAATCAAGAGTGGCAAAGCAGCGGGACCAGACAACATCCCGGCAGAGGCACTGAAAGCAAATGTAACAGCAACTGCCAAGATACTCCACATCCTCTTCAGTAAGATTTGGGACGAAGAACAAGTACCAACAGACTGGAAAAAAGGACTTCTGATCAAGATACCAAAGAAAGGCGATCTGAGCAAGTGCGACAACTACAGGGGCATCACTCTTCTCTCAATACCAGGAAATGT
Organism: Schistosoma mansoni; assembly: GCF_000237925.1. Lineage (NCBI taxonomy): Eukaryota > Metazoa > Platyhelminthes > Trematoda > Strigeidida > Schistosomatidae > Schistosoma > Schistosoma mansoni. The sequence continues at coordinate 16,823,790 of NC_031497.1, forward strand.
CTTCAACAGAGTATTGTTAAACAGGATGAAGGATTCCGTGGACGCCCAACTTCGAGATCAACAAGCTAAATTTCGTAAGGATAGATCGTGCACAGACCAAATCGCAACTCTACGTATCATTGTGGAACAATCAATCGAATGGAATTCATCACTCTACATCAACTTCATCGACTACGAGAAGGCATTTGATAGCGTGGACAGGACGACACTATGGAGGCTTCTTCGACACTACGGCGTGCCTGAAAAGATAGTTAATATCATACGGAATTCCTATGATGGACTAAACTGCCAAATCGTCCACGGAGGACAACTCACCGATTCATTCGAGGTAAAAACCGATGTTAGGCAAGGTTGCTTACTCTCACCCTTTCTCATTCTCCTGGTGATCGACTGGATCATGAAGACGTCAACATCTGGAGGAAATCACGGGATACAGTGGACAGGCAGGATGCAGCTGAACGATTTAGACTTCGCAGATGATCTGGCTCTTCTATCACAAACGCAACAACAAATGCAAGAGAAGACGACCAGTGTAGCAACAGCCTCGGCAGCAGTAGGTCTCAATATAAACAAAGGGAAAAGCAAGACTCTCCGATACAATACAACATGCACCAATCCAATTACACTTGACGGAGAAGCTTTGGAAGATGTGGAAACCTTTACATATCTGGACAGCATCATTGATGAACACCGTGGATCTGATGCAGATGTGAGGGCAAGGATCGGCAAAGCAAGAGCAGCATACCTACAACTGAAAAACATCTGGAGCTCAAAACAATTGTCAACCAACACCAAGGTTAGAATTTTCAATACAAATGTCAAGACAGTTCTACTGTATGGGGCGGAGACGTGGAGAACTATGAAAGCCATTATCCAGAAGATACAGGTGTTTATTAACAGCTGTCTACGCAAGATACTTCGGATCCGATGGCCAGACACTATCAGCAACAGGCTACTGTGGGAGAGAACAAACCAGATTCCAGCGGAGGAAGAAATCAGGAGGAAGCGCTGGAAGTGGATTGGGCACACTTTGAGGAAATCATCCAATTGTGTCACAAGGCAAGCCCTCACATGGAATCCTGAAGGTCAAAGGAGAAGAGGAAGACCAAAGAACACATTACGCCGAGAAATGGAAACAGACATGAGAAGAATGAACAAGAACTGGATAGAATAGAAAAGAAGGCCCAGGACAGAGTGGGTTGGAGAAAGCTGGTCGGCGGCCTATGCTCCATTGGGAGTAACAGGCGTAAGTAAGTAAGTAAGTAAGTTTCCCCATGTGGTACAAGCATACCTAAGTTACTTACACTAATGTGTAAATCTAGATTTGCATACACTAATACCACTGGTAAATATTAAAATTAATATATCAACAGCAAACCGAGTTAATTTAACAGAAATTTAGTTTAAATCAATGTTAATTTGAAAGCGTCAGTATCTTTAAAAAAATATTGCTAACAAGTGATCAATTAGAACAAAACAAATTTTTCATTACCTTTAATTTATTACTTTTAATCTTAGTAAATTTATTTAAATTACAAATAAAGTGATCTACTGTAAGCAAAGATGGATAGTGGCCAGCAGTGAAATCCAGGACGCGCGTTTCGTCCTATTTGGGACTCGTCAGCCGGATGTTAAGGCTATATCGAAGCAATACGCACAGTATGCACATATGCCAATTAGAGATTGACCAGTTGCAGTCCTAACACATCAATGGGAAGATTCAAACAAACAATACTACATGAAATTTAAGTGATCTACTCTTCTGAAAATATAAAGTATTGATAATTTCATAATGATTCTATTGGATATCAACACAAATTCATAATATCAATGAAATTTAATAATTATTTATAATTATGGACTTATAACTGTAGAGCCTGATGATGAAGTTATTGAAAACAATTGTTCGCTCAAATATTGTTCATTTTTGAATTATCTATGGGGATCTTTAAACTGCTAATAATTATTTGACTTAGTATTCTACTTTTGAGAAATTTAAAGCAATTAGTCCCTTTGATAAACTTCGATAGTGTAGAAATAAGAAGACGAAGATTATCAGAACTATGTGATATATTAGAGTAATACATTTCGAACAATTTGATCACACATATATACTTGTTAAGAACATTTATATATAAAAATAAAAGGTCAACTAGACTGGAAATGGGGGGTAAGAGGAGACAAGGATAATAATAATAATGTGAAAACAATTTGACACCTAATCACTCTGGTTAATAAGCTAATGTTACCAGGGTAGGTTTAAGGTGAAAACATACTGTTTTTTGAATACACAGATGGGGTTTGGATTTTCGTATGGCTTAGGCTTCCATAAACCTTAGTATACGCCCTTCTACACTTTTGTACAACACCACAAAAGCTGAGTTAAGATCAAGCTTATGGCCTGTTTCGATTATGTGTTTGGCAATAGAGGATGATGGATGTTTATATATATCACATAGTTCTGATAGTCTTCGTCTTCTTATTTCTACACTAATCGAAATTAGTATTCTACATTACATTTAATAATTAGTTTACATTTATTAACTATAAATTTTTATTCATAGATTTTTAGAAAAGTTCTAAAACCATTTTGGAATATAAGCAAAGATGGATAGTGGCTAGCAGTGGAATCCAGGACGCGCGTTTCGTCCTATTTGGGACTCGTCAGCCGGATGTACCTACATCTCAGAGTTGATGTTCACTCTGGGACTCGAACCCAGTACCCTCGCTTCAAACGCCATCGCGTTATCCACTCGGCCACTGAATCCTGATAGCCACTTGCTTGTGCGATGGGGTGAAGTTTGAATTCACTTAGTATTGTTTGTTTGAATCATTTTGAAATCTTCTTCAATTTCTAGTTGCAATCAATTGAAATACAAAAAATTCAGTAATGATATCATTATGTCATTTAAGAGACTGACCAGTTACAGTACTACACATCAATGGGAAGATTCAAACAAGCAATACTAAGTGAATTATGTCATTTAGTTAATCAAACAGTTAGGTAGTAAATCAACCAATCAATCGACCATTAATTTAATCAAAAATTTTTAATTGAAATAGTTTTGATAGTAAAACACTTTTATTTGTAAATCGTTATTATTAGTTGTAATGGTTAAGTATAATCTATTGAGTGAATGAACACATCTAAGATAGAATGATTAACTTAATTAATACTCACGGGTTGGAAACTATGTGATTGTAATTCTTACTGTTATTTCTATTAATATTACTACCCTTTTTGGTAGAACAGTGAATGAGTCATTCGATTAGTAATTGAAAGTATTACAATGAAATATATATAGGTAGATAGATAGATACCACAGACTAAAAACGTAGAATTAATGGTTACGATCTGGAAATGTTAATGTCCTGTTAAATAAATTAGTAATTTACACATGTAGTATCGATTTTCGTGCTTTAAACTTTCATTATATAATTATTGATCAGTATGACGAGTTGAGTTACTATATACGGTGACGTTTGTTTATATCAGTTTCTTAATAAATAAATCAAAATCCTCAGCTCTACATAATATTTTGTTAATTTCTACAAATATTTTCATAGAATAATAAATAAACAAAATTCATTTCAGTGAGTTTATTTTCAAGATGCATTTTTGTATCTCTTATGTCTTCAGTTAGAAGTATAGTAAGTTGGTGAACTTGTGATAATATTTACAGTTTGTTTTCCAGTGAAGGTTCAGCTTCTCCTTAAAAATGTTCACTGATTTGTCTGTTATCACTTGTTTGGGTAAGGCGATCCAGTCAATGACCAGTCGATGAGGAAAACGGAATCCTATTTTGAGTTTATTAGATCGCGGCTTTTGAACCTTCTTGCTCTGGTCTCGAAGATTTTTAGTGGTAGAGGGAGTAGAAAGATGAGACATATTAACAACTAAATCGTAACTAAAGATACAGAATCCCAATATGAGGTCACATTGTGTTCTACGATATGATAAGGGGAAAAGGTTTAGACGTTTTAAGCTCTCATCCTAAGATAGTGTGGAAAGACAATTGACTAATTCTGTTCACACACTGAACACGCTCAAATGAGTAAGTATCCTTAACAAGACATGGACCAGCTGCTTGGATAAAGCACTCTAAGTGTGATCTTATGTAGGTGGTAGATAAAACTTGAAACGCCTCCTCGTCAAAACATTTGTATTCTCGGAGAAGTCACCATAACGCGCGAAAAACTTTGGTGGCGGCTAGATTGAAATGCGGTGTTGTTGTCAAGTCGTGACTCACTCTATGTTCCTGCACGCATGGAAGAGATATACCATTGATAGTATACTGGTAACTGTTGCCGTGTCCGATGTGCATGAGCACACTCTTTCTAGAATTAATTTCTGAGCTCCAGCTTTTGGGCTATCTAAGGCCCGCTTGGAGGTCAAAATGACCAGCCTCACTTCCTGTTTTTCTCCAGATCTTGACATCATCCGCAAAAAATAATGTCGATGGATCAAGCAATCGCGGTAATTCATTGACGTGAACATGTGGTCGATGCAGCCACGATCGAGTCTGAAGCCAGCCTGATTTTCTTGTATTTGCAGTTCACGAAATCTTGTTGGGTGCCTGATAATTGTTGAGGATAATATTTTAGCAGTAGGACTTCTCCCTCGGACCTTGGGTCTGCTGATTTTAGTCAACCGAACTGCCTGGAGTGGTAGGACCTTGAGGAACGATTGTTCCAGCCAGTATGGCCAGACTGGATCATCACGATAGGAAAGCTCGACCATCACGACAAGGTAGCAGCAACAATCTGGATCGAGTCTTTCTAAATACATTCGGACTAATGTTATTTTATTATCATAAATAAATAATGTATTTGTAATATCCCAATGAGTAGAAAAATTAGATCTTATGACGTTTCGTGACTCAGTATAAGCCACTTCTTCAGATAATAAGTAACTTAATTAAAATCAATCCAAGTTTAAACAGTACAGCGGAACAACACGGATATTATGTCGAAATTTTACTTAATTTGGTTATTTATTCTCTGAAGAAGTAGCTTATACTGAATCATGAAACATCAGAAAATCTAATTTTTCTATTCATTGGGATATTAAAAATATATTGTTTATAACAATCTACCCAATGTTCAACTTTTTTGAAATTATCAAAACTTGGTAATGATAACTATTTAATTATCAGTTCAAATGTGTCAGCACTACGTAAAAATCTGCAATGAATTACTTAAATTTATAATCATCATACAAAAATGTTATCAGGATAACATGTCTTCATGATTGATATCCTCCTACATCGCCTGCACATAAGGCGAAATTTAAAACTGCAGCCCATTGGGTGGAAGCATCACTCTTCCCTTTGAAATGAAAACATAGATATGAAAATACTAAATCTCCACAACACTCCTTCTGATAATTAATATAATTATATGCTCACTAGTGACTGACTTCGAGAAGTACATCCAGGAGTTTTAGTAAGAAGCAGTGACCAGTGGAGTTCAAACCACGTCTGTAGAGAGATAGGAACTCACTGAAGACAATTGGTGAACTGTTGCTCAACTTCGTGAATCAGTTGAAGTTAGACATTAACATCGTTGGATGCCAGACAGCTCAGTGGTCTATCGGTTAAGGGCTCTGGTGCGAGACAGGTAGGTCCTGTGTTCGAATCTCGCGAGTGCGGGATCGTGGATGCGCACTGCTGAGGAGTCCCATAGTAGGATGAAACGTCCGTCCAGTGCTTCCAGGTTTTCCGTGGTGGTCACGCTTTCAACTATGAAAATAGATAAGAAAACTCAAATGTGCCCAGTCATAGAAAACTGGTTACTACATTGATCAAAAGATTTGTAGGCATGATTAAAAGGATAGACATATCTGTCCAGATGAAAAGGACTCAATGCAACATTTTGAAAAAGGAAACAGGTCAAAGATAGTTCTAAGAAGATTTTAATTTTATAAGCGCTAAAATCATTTCTAGCGATACTGTGGAAACGAGAGTACAACTTGGCGGTGCTCAGAATAAGCGAAACCCAATGAAAATACAGTAAATCAAAGAAGGCAAGACAATCACTGAGACTCAAGGAACAGATAAGTGGGACAATTCGAGTAACTCCTGAATAGACCAGCTCCATTGAATCCATCGGACATCGAAGCAGCACACACACACCTCCCTATAGATGTTACTCCATCAACGATCGAAGAAATCCGCATGGCCATCAGACAAATCAAGAGAGGGAAAGCAGCTGGACCGGACAATATACCAGCTCTAGCACCGAAGTCACACACAGAAGTAACTGCGAACATGCTCCACATCCTATCCAGGAAGATTTGGGAGGAAGAACAAGTGCCACAGACAGACTAGAAAGAAGGATACCTCATCAATATAACAAAAAGAGATCTGAGCAAATGTGACAAATATAGAGGAATCACACTACTGTCAGTACCGGGAAAGGTTTTCAACAGTGTTGCTGAACCGGATGGAAGATTCAGTAGACGACCAACTTCGAGATCAACAGGCTGGATTCCGTAAGGATCAGTCGTGCACAAACCAAATCGCGACACTACAGACCATCGTTGAACAACCAATTAAATGAAATTCATCGCTATGCATCAACTTCCTTGACTATGAGAAAGCGTTTGACAGTGTGGATAAAAAAATTATGGAACCTTCTTCGACACTATAATGTATCTGAGAAAATCGCCAACATCATCATCAATTCATACGACGGACTACACTGCAAAGTCGTGCATGGAGGACAGCTGACAGATGCATTCCAAGTAAGGACTGGAGTCAGACAAGGTTGCTTATTCTCATCCTTCCACGCTTAGAGAGCTAATTTATCTTGGTCTTATAGTTGGAATTTCTACAGAGAAAAATGTCTATATCGGTTCTACAGTATTTGATGATTGATTGAATAGCAAAAGGTTTATTTTTAATTTGGATATACATAGAACTCGCAATCATAATGCCAAATTCGGTGTATGTGTCTATTCGTGAAAAAATCAACTATGGATTACGCTAAATATTTGTTCACCAGTAACTTCATGAAAAAGTCAAAGAATACAAACATTGTCGATAGCCACTTTTTATTTATAGAAGAGGACAAATATGAGAAAGAAGCATAAAATTATTTAAGATCATTAAATTGTCTTTCTTTGATTTTAAAGATTGTCGAAAAGTAAATCAATAAGATGGATACTTATAATAAATACACGTTTTGTGTGGTAACAAAAGCACAGACATAAGAAACATTTGTTAAACAAAGATATGGAGAATATAATAAAAATCATATGTTAATAGGGGAATCTTTTTAAGGCTGTGCAGAAGGTTGTCCAGGTAGATACTGTCCCTGAAGACCACCACCAGCAGCGGGAGCAGGTGGGTCAGTAATACCTCCACTAACATTAGGAAAAGCACCATTAGCACCCATTGAATGAGCAGGGTGCATCATGTTAGGGGAGGAAAATGATGCATTTGGAGGCATCGGCATTGTAGGATAAGCGCCATAGAATGGATACATTGCTGGATAAGGAGCCATTCCTAAATGTAATGGGATAAAAAATTAAAGTTCGAGCAACAACTTGATTGAACAGGATAACAAAAATCTATAAATAAAACCCATCACACAGTTCAATTCACTTTACTTGTTCTTCTTGTGTACATTAAAAATACAAGTTATCTTTCAACCAAAATGGAAGACTGTATCTAAATGTGTAGAGACATTCAACGTTATCACAATGATCGTTGTTTCGAAATCTATTGGGAAAGAATGCACTAGATTTTATCTTATGAAAACCTATTTCAAAAAATGAACGTTCTAAATTATTAATCAAGTAATTTTCCTTCAAACGAATTCAATGAAGTTTGAGATTACTACAGTACTCGATCATATAAATTAAGCAAACAGCAAACGAATTTTCTTTATCTGTTCAAAAAGATATTCGATTACAAACTATTTTCCTAATTGACTTTTAAAAACCGAAAACGAAAATACACTGTTTTTCACTCGATTGATTTGAATACTAATTATTGATTATGACAATCACCTAATTTGCAAGTGATCACAACCTATGTGCTGGAATAGAGGTCTTAAGATGACAACCTTAATTAGTTGTACTCTACCTTGAACTATAAATAATTGATTTGGCAAACGTTTGAAAATCACTTGAAGTGAACTTGTAATTGTGCAATTAACAGCTATTTCAATGATAAAAAATGGAATTCAATGTAACTCAGGAATCAACTATCCTGGTGATTTTCATAATATTTAGTTCAAGATATCAAATATGCATTAATTGGCATAATTTACAGGTTCAGTCAACATAACTTGAAAGTAAGAATATGGTCGCGGTCGTAATTTCATAATCCTAACACATAACAGGCCGAACTAAGTAGAGTCTGATACGAATTAGTTAAACTTGTTTTTTTTAGTTGAGCTCTAAGAGATTATTCTGTGAGACAATGCAAATAAATTTACATCCAATTTTAATTATATAGCTATTTGTAATAATTAATCGTATATGAAAGCTCACTATAGTTTTAATCTTCATTTTAATTTCCCAAACGTTATGTAATTAACTGATTATTACTTTGTTAAACTGACTCACTACCATCTAATTGGCATCGACTTTCTACTCACTTATGAAACATATATGATTAATGTAGAGCCTTGATGGAGAATTAATGGAAAAGAATATTTCTTCTCTAAACTTATCGTTTTAGTGTCTCAATGGGAAAATCTATTGAATTGAAATATCTAAGTATAATAGTGATCATTTGAAACTAGGAATACATAAAATGTGGGATGAATGAAACAGTAGTAACAATCAGTAATCTATAAACAATAAAAGGGAAACGTATAAAGTATGTCAACAGCTTTTTTTTTAATGACACGGAATAGCTGATACAGTGATAAAATGGAAGGGAAATCAGACCGTTAGTGAACAACGAATTTTGCTTCAAAAATAAGGACATATTATTTTCGCTGAGATGATTCTACTATGCACTGATTAACTTAACTGAAATTATTATACTAGGATATTTAATGTTGATTTAATTTTCAAAACTGATAATTTGTCATGGTCTAAGTTATGTAACATGATTCATTCTACTAATGTAAGAACCAATAGCATTTATCCTGTTAAATGATTAATAATACAGTACAGCTGGATCAACATACTGAGAGGAATGATCAATGATCTTGTAATATGTTAGTATAAACAAACTGTATGATGTTCATAAATTATGTAACAAAAAAAACAAATGTAACACAGTTATCAAAGGGATAAGGAGTTATTATCAATAATTTAGTCATTACCTTGGGAAAAATTCCAAATAGGGAAAACGATAAACTTTAAACCATATAGGAAATATGATAAATCTAACTAAACGCTTGATTCCGTATTCTAAGTTCTTCTAATAACACCAGGCTAAATCGACACGGCAACTTGAACAGGAGAGAAAAGACACGAAGTGTTAGAAGAACGCTTTACTTCAATGTTCCTCTATGTACAGAAAATCGAGAGTATTTATAGCGATTCAGATGGTCTTGGGTTTATGGAAGATTCTGGAATCATACGAAATAAAGTAGCCGAAGAGGCATTTGTCCAATCAGAAATGTGGCACGTGACTCCTCACTCTCTAGATGTTTCTGGGAGGCTTCTATTTAGCTCTGATTGGATAAAATGTTTCTCCGAGTTTTTAAGGACCCCTCTGGACTTTTTCGAGGAATACTTCGGATCACCCCAACACGTTTCTTTTTTGTATCCACTTACCATATCAAATTATATAAAACTATCAACAATCCTTTTATTTTAATCTTCATTTACACATTAAAATTAACTTATATTTTATTTAAATGGTTTGTGCAGAACTACTGATAAAAATTACGACAACTGAATCAACACACACACAAACATACCAGTATTTTATACAATTTTACCCATTAGTAAATTTGAATAAAGGAAGAACAAAAAGAATAGAAGAATAAAACTGATTGATCGACTTGTCCGAAGTTATCACGACTAAACCGATGAAATCGAATCAATGCATTCAAAATAGGATACCGTTTTAAATCTCTCATTATCCCAGTAAGTTCTATTTTTTATTGATCAATTAGATAATATCTCATTTCACATTCTCAATAACAATTTTAACCATGAGTCGATTTTTGAGCTTCGCTCATATTATTCTGTAAATCTATTCAGTTTTATGGTTATTATTAGGTAACGTTGTAGCATCAATTTTCATTCTCTAGAAGCGTTTCTAAAATTTTCACATTCAGTAACGAATAAATGTTCAGTCACTTTACCTTATTAATATGATATAAAGGTGGTTATAAATAATGATTACTATTGTTTCTAGGTTGTAAGTAGCTGACAGGATTTCACAAAATCAATGATTTCATCTTCTTCCGATACACTTCTTACTCTTACTTTAGTCAAGTACACAAATATGATTTTTTTTCAACAAAAAAACATATTAAACAACATACCACAGAAAAACTTTCATTCCATATCCTGCTTAAAACAATTTACATCAAGATTTCAATGCTTACCAAATGGTGAAGGTTGAGGCATCACAGGATCTAGAAATAAAATTAAATAACTGACCATGTATACGTGAATTTATTCACTAAGTAGATAACTAAGATTACAAGTATATAATGATTGTTAGGAAAAAAGGCATTAATTAAACAATGAGTATCATGAAAAACCACAATGTACTGCACTCAACTGCTTATACTTCGACTCCACTTACAACTAATATCAGCAAACATTGAAATAGTCAAGTACATATTACAGCATTATGTACATAAATTTACAAATGTTCTGTTAGACAAACATCTATGCAGAATAGCTTAAAAAAGATTTTTGACCAGTCACTTTGAAAATTTTATACCACGTGTATAACTTAAATTCATCTACCCCCCCTCCTCCCAGAAAATTGTAGTTTTAATAGTCAATTCTTAAGACCAAACCTAACTTATCTATGAGTAAGCAGTCATTGTTTACCATAATATTAAGGGGAACAAAGGCCTACATACTCATCCTTGTCCATCAGTCCTTTAATGTTGAGGGGTAGAATTCAGGGAAGTGTGGATCTCGTTTATAGTCGTTACTGTGACAGAAGGAACTAAGCTTTATGATATTTGGTGGTTAACATATATGATATATCATCTTACAATATTAGCTACGGTAACAACCTGATATCCGTAGTAATAGTAGATGGTAGAATCTAAAATAAACAATTTTGAAACAAATTGAGAGATAAATTATGACATACAGCCTTGAGGATTCCATGGTTGTGGAGGCATCGGATATGTGTTATTATTCATCATGGGGATTGTTGGTATTGGCATTGGAACTTGAGGATGAGCAGGAGGAACAGGGTTAACACGGTTAGCATAAGATGGTTCAGGTCGAGTAGGGACTGAATAAAAAACAACAGAAAATAAAATACTATGTGTTAGCTAATTTCAAATAAAATGATCAGCTATTGTATAAGATTCCGTTAGTTTTATCTTTCATCAATCACCTACAATTCATAATGTTTTTACATTAAATTATATGAAGAAGCTTTAATAAGAAGTCAGTAGGTAGATATGGCAAACAGATAGATTGAACATCAGGCAAGGGAATTAAATAATGAGTTCTAGTGAAGTTTAATAAATTTGATTGTCTTATTATGTTGTTTCTTTTTGAAGCCTATTCTCTATGCTTAGTGTTACTTATCACAGATACTACAATTATTTCAACTTTTTTGACGCTTATCTAGTTAATTTCAACTCACTACGTTGATATGGTGTGGGAACTTGGTTTGATACACATTAGTGATAAGCTTTTACGTCGATTGTGACTAATTTTGCTCTAATTGTTGCTTTTCAGTTATTCTAAATAGTAATACGAAAAAGAACACTGAAAAAATTTCAAATCAATTAACTTATTTACTAAAGGGTTTTTAGAAATACAATAAAAAAAAGGGACTTAAATGTTAAAGTAATCAAGATGAAAACAAACGAACAGGTAGCTGTGCAAAGTTTTAAACAGAATTTTCAACTTGCCGGATGGTTTCGGAAAGACTTGTTGATCTGAAACACGAACTCGGCTTATATTTGTTGCGATATCAGACATTAATTCATTTTTCTCAGTAGTACGTGCAGCGCAGAAATCTTCAATCTTCCAAATGTGAAAATGATGGGAGAAATATACAAAAAAAAGTAAGAAATGAGCATGTTTGGTTAAAATCTAAATTAAAATTGTAGCTGTTTACTTAATATCGGTTAGACATGTCAGCAACTCAATCATCATACATTACTTGGTTACCAGAAATAAATTTGCAGTAAAGTTGTAATGAAATTTTATGTATGAATCCATATCCTTTGTAATGATACTATGAATATTTAATTGTAGATAGTTAACAACTAAATTTACTGAATACTGGGACTTGTCTAGAGGTTAAGCGTTCGCGCGCGAGACCGATAGGTCCTTGGTTCGAATCTCGTGAGGTGGGATCGTGGATGTGCGCTGCTGAGGATTCCCATACTGAGACGAAACGCCCGTCCAGTGCTTCCAGGTTTTCAATGGTGGTCTAACATTCATCGATTTATGATCTCAATGAAAAATGTAACCATCTCCACAACCTCACACTGGTAGTTAACAGCTATATTAACTGAATGCTGGGACTTGTGTCTGTAAGAAATATCTGGAGTAAAACATTCAAAACGCTAAATCCTTACCTTAACGATATGTGAATCTAGATCCAAATTACGGATATATTTAAGACCTAGATTTAGGAAACGATAATTAAGGCTTTTAAGTATGTCGTACCTGCCATATTTAACATCACATCACATCGAACAAACTTTAGTAGTTAAATAAACACAGGTTCAGTTATTCAACACCAAAACACTGATAGAGTGGAATGAAACTCTTAAACTGTACTAAAATAATAATGACCGAACAATAAATTCCAGCTCCCAAACATAACAAACACAACATCACCAGAACAAATCAGGATTCAAAGATGATATCAGAAAGGTGTCAGTAAATAAAGCTAAAGCCAAATAACATAATTTGCATTCATACAATGACTTATTTATTGAAAGTTATAATGAAACTATATGAAGTAATAGAGAGTACAGAATCAGTTGTATATTTTCCCATCAAAGAGTCCAAAACAGTAACTCATAATCATTACAAATAGGAAATATAAAACTGTAAATATTTGTTTCACGTCAATTTACCTTACACTGGGTATTCACACAAATCTCAGTAAGCTCAGCGTAAAATTTCGTGGCATCACGAACAGCTTCTGTAAGTGCAGAATACTCATCTGCAGCCAGGTTAAGCATTGTCAATAGTCCTTTATCTTTTGAATTACCATCGGACGCACCATAAAACATATCAGCTTTTGTTTGTAAGTCATTTAATAAACTTTCTTGTTTGTTTAAATTTTCTTGAATAAGTTCACGCACAGATACCATTTTTTCCTCAAGCATATCAGTAGCAATTTGTAAATCAATTGTTTCATTATGTTCTCTATAGTACGTCAATAGCTTTTTAACTGTTGAAAAATACAAATACATATTAAGTATTCATAAGGGAGAAACCTATTCCAAATTAAAGACTTTATTCATAAAAGTTATTAACGCTGACAGAAAGTGATACTGTGGGATAATGGGTTTTAGCAATTGAATTAACACATGCAACGCATTTTTAGATACAAAACTATTTTCACTTGAGATATGAACTGGGTCGGTGTCTACAATGAATAACAATGTATCACTTGTGTAATAAATACAATTCTGTGTTGGAAATCATTCATTGGGTTGAGTCAATTTTTCAGTCTTGTGAGTAGCTTCCTATCTATTGATCAAGATTTCATTCATAACGTTAACAAACGAAATGTTTTCATTCTAGCTTGGGAAACCCATCTTCATAACACTAATCAGTGTGCAACGTAAATGTGCACAAGTCGACTTTATAACAAGGCAAAATAAATAATAGTTTTCCACTTTTTTGTAGACAACTTACTTCTGACTTTCTGATTCAATCTGATGAGCAGATAACCGTTAAACTGGGACTTTTTTATTGACTAATAAACTACTTAATTCTTATAATGCTTTGGATTAAAACGATGAATTAAAACCCTATTAACAGAAACTGTCTATCATTCAGCAACCGCGACAATAAAAACAACTACTATTTTAAATTGAATCAATCAATAGTTATGGTGAAAGTTTTATGTGAGTGACTAAATGAAACAAAATTGAAGAAAAATATTCTCCTGACTACTAAAGTAATATAATGAAATTTCACACACACATACGCACAAATGTGTAAAGAGTCGAGTGACTGAAAGAAAACTTGTGTTCATTTTAAGTAAACAAAACGCAAAATAACAACTATTCTAAATAGTTCTAATGAAAGCAAATATTTGTTTTCAATTAATGTCAAAAAAGATGAGGAATAGAAAAAAACCAACCTAGTGTTATTCAGTTCCATTGCAGAACAAAGCTAATACCATATATTATTAGTTCATATTTTATAAATTCAGTAAGATAACAAGATCCATTGGTCGACAAGTTTTTAACGACGAAGTGCTAATTTTCTCGAAATATCGAAATTAAACGCGAACTATGTGAACAAAGTTCGTCTGAGGCTAATTACTTTCAACCGCGATAACCAAAAATTGCCCAAGTGAAACGAATCAATGCTTGTTTTTTTGTTCAAACAGATTTGCTTAATTTTATAAAGGATAAATGCCGCTTCCAACTTGAGCCAATAGTACAAGTCTTTTTTATAATTTGAAAAGTATTAGGAAAGTTGGGACCTTTTGAATTATTATTTAGTATTATCGTATGGCTAATAGATGACTGTATAATCGTATTTTAATATTCTCGTCATTCGAGGCTTCCAGTAGACCTACTGTTCGCTTCACTCTTTGCCACTTATGGCATGATTGTATTTAAAGTATGACTTCCTATTTGGTGTGCTATGCGGTCTGATAATTCGCGTATGTAAGTTAATGAGTGTTTGAGATAGCTGTTGGCTGCGCTGTGCTGACTGGATAGACTGGGGGATTGAAACAATATTAATATAAGCTTGGCTACTGACTTATCTTCAGACTTAAGGTTGATAGAGAAAAGCTTTCGGATAAATAGATTGATAGGAGTGTAACTTACGTTGCCTCAAGGTTGGTTATCCATGTCAGAAAGTAAAATTGGCCAAGTCTAGGACATTAGACTATAGACAGAATAGAATAAAGGGTTAGAAGCGAAATTCTGATTGGTTCATCGAGCACGTGCTTTCTATTAGCGTCTCATGACTGTAAAGACCTTAGAAATGATACTGAATACGTAAAAAAGTGGCGAAGATTTTTGAAGATGTGAATTTGTATTTCGAGTGTAGCCGTTTTAGAATAAAACAACATAATTTCCAACTATGTCACCCGAAGCCTTGACTCATATATTACATACATCTCGTGCACCCCACAATCAGAACGTCTGAATATTAAAGCAGATCTCAGTTCAGCAATCAATACCTATACAAACGGATGCCATATTATATTTCGATCATTTATAGCTTACTTTCCACTTACTTAACCACATGAGTCAATGAAAGTTCATGGCCTAATCAACTGATTTATTATTCCACTCTAGTACTCGGTGGATCCATCAAAAGCGCATAAGGATTCAAAGATTTCCATGATCGAATGAACACAACTTGCATGTGAATCTTCACCTTTGAAAGAAATGTTTCGCACATATAAATCAATAAAAAACGAAATGATTCCTAGTTTACTCACTACAGGTAGTGTACATTGGTCAATACCAAGCGATCTTTTACTAATTAACGACTTACCGGGGATAAATACTCAACTTAGATCATTCAAAAGAACACGGAGATTTACTAGTTTTGGACCTAAATTAGTAAGCATAGTAGCCGCATCATAATACCACACTTAAAAAACTTATCAAAATTAAGAAACAAAAGGTTACCATAACAAATTAAATTAAGAAATCTTACCTAGATCTGGTGAATAATCGACTAATTTTAACTGTTCGATGAGATCATTTCTTTCCGTTTTAATTGATTCTAGTTTGTTGCATAATTGAGTTAGTTCAGATTTTAGTTCTTCATTATTGGCTTCAGTACCAGATTCGGGAAATTTTGAATCTGATTCAATAAGCGCTTGAAGTTCATCTTCTGGTTTACTTAATATTTCAAAATGTTCTTTATGCTTTTCATATCGATCTAAAAGAGACGCATCTGTTTTCGTAGTCTAGATGAAATAAAAGAATCAAATGAGCGTAATTGAGTTTTGGAATGAGAAATTTAAAAACAAATAAAAAAAATCGCATTTTTATAAATTATACAACTATATAAGATTTTCAAGGTAGTACAATGAATTATGCAGTTATTCAAATGCTATTAAGTCGAAAAAACTTCTTATCTATAAAAAGAAACAAAGATGTACACTCTTATGTACAAGTCCACATACTTTAGTTTTTATTTTAGCCCGGAGGGGGATGCAATCTGAAAAATAATGAAATGTCCAAGGTTGAAAGAGTCTAATCTTGTTGCTGAACTACTACACTTGAATTCGAGTACCATCATATGGGGGTACCCAAACCATTGCTTTCTAACATAGATCGTTTTGGAGCTTGAACCACCACCAGTCAACTACTTCAAGAAATAGGAACCTATATGATTCCTAGCAACATAATACTTTTTGTTTAATCCTATTTCAGTTGGCTTTAGAAGTTCTGTCATGGAGTACAGATTAATATACCCCAACTGGATTGGGATCAAAACGTGAGACACATATATATTCGATGCAGACAAATCATGAAGCTATCTGATACTTGGAAGGTACATGCACGCTGATCTATACAGGTTCGGGGATCCAGAAAGAACAAATAAAGAATCTAGGCAAAAATGCTCTATTTGTGGAACCCGAGCGTAGCTCTTAACTAGATGTGGTGGTTGATCTTACCTATCGCAATAACCCAATCGAGCAATATTGCTAAGAATATTCATTCCCTTATGTCCTACACTGCTAGGTAGGTTGGTTGGTGAACGGTGGGACTAAAAGCAGTAACTCAAGGTCTGAGGGCGAAATCTTACTAATGATTGTACCGGTGTGTATCGCAGCATTTAGGTTTTTCCTTGAGATAATTAATATCTTCAGTGGTACTGTCTTCTCACAACAGAAAGAATGGAATAGGAAACATCAGCCCTAAAAACATTGCACCACACTTTATCCCATCAATTTCCTTTTCCGGAGACAAGGCCTCTAAAGTATAGAGCTAACTCATCTACAACTACTTAAAAGCAGGCCGAGTACGCAACCGGTCCCCAGGAAGTTTTCGCTTCGCATCTGTAGTCACGCTCGGTCACTAAGACAATTTACTAATTTAGTTCCATCTTCAGGTAACTCGAAAAGAATTGTTCTTCGACAGTGCGGATAGCCTGGTAGTGACAACTAACTTCATACCTCTGATAGTACTCTAGATCCACTTGCTTACGACCGAATTCCTTCACTACTTCTTAATACCCCTTCTATCCCAATCATCAATCCTTCGCATATGTTTATCGTTGTACTGGGCACAATTACCGCTAACGATTCAAGTTCACGAAACGTTATTTTTGGTATTCTGGAAACTCTGTCTAACCTACATCTCAGAAATTTCGAGGTTTGAACATTATGTAAAGATGGTCAACAAGTTTCCTTAACTAGGACTCCAGAATCTTATTCTATCGATGTACGCTGCGTCTACGTAACAAGCACAATAGATTTAAATGTGGACGCTTGATGTTCACTCAGGGACTCGGACCCAGTGCCGTTTGCTTCAAACGCCACCGCGTTATCCACTTAGATACTGAGTCCTGATAGCCACCTGCTTGTGCAATGGGGTGAAGTTTAAATTCACTTGATGTTGTTTACTTGTATCTTCCCCATTGTTATTTAGGACTGCCATTGATCAGTCGCTTGTTGGCGTATGTGCATTCAGTGAGGACTGCCCCGATATTGCCTGAAGTCACAAGTATTATAAGCTTATAACGCACTGGAAGCACATATGCCAACAAGAGGCTGATCAATTGCAGTCCTAACTAACAATGGGAAGATACAAGTAAACAATACCAAATGAAGTCAAGAGTATATTTCAGAAATAACTAAAGAGGCAGTTATTTATTCATAGAAGTGATGTTTAGTTCGGGAGGCTTAGAGAACGATGAAGAGCAACCACAACTCAAACGTAGACTAACAAAACGTTTGCTCAATGATCATAAACGATAGTAGGCAGCGAACCCAAAAGAGATGGGAAAAGAAGTGGCGATAGGCAGCTTTTCAGGCTTATCAAAAAAACAGGTATTAAGAAATATGGAACGATGATCTACTCTTAACTTATGAGATTAGACAGATGGACAGAACGCTTTAGGGAACTGATTAACTGGACTTCAGATACCTTTCAGCCATGCGCTATCTCTAAACATAATGAACGGGAAATCGGCACAAGTTTCACAATTCTTAGTTATGCTGAGGAAGCTACAGCTAATCCAAAGCAAGGAAGAGTAGTATGCCCCGATGGATTAACTCTAGTAGTTCAGCTTCAGCAGTTAGACTGACTGAGATGTTACTCAAAGTCTTTTGATCGCTTTGAGTAACAATACCAGGTCGTTTTGGAGGCCTTCCTCACCTAAATCCAAAATGTTGCTTCAGAACTAATCAACGTCAAAATCTGAATTAATGATAGGGAGTAATGTAGTTAAATGTCGACCACTTCATATATCTTGGAGGTCTCATTGGTCCTGGTAGGTGCGTGTCTGACGAAAACGTGGCACGGATTCAGAAAGCTAGGTTGGCTTTAGCCAACTTGTGGGGTGGAAGAGATGTCCATCCGCAAACTAAAGAATAAGTAAACTGCCAAGGTTTCAAATGATAACACAACTCAGTAGTCGAACAAGAGTTCGGGTGCTAAACTTTGATGTTAACTTATAGTGTAAAATGAAAATAATAAGCAGCTACCCAAACAGAAGTACGTAAAGCGCTGTTCGAATTTAGCTCATCTATCAAAAACAGTTCTATCTACTCCGGTTTCATACATACAGTATGTGAAGACCACTGACACAACCCAACTACTCAAACCAAAGTGAAGAGGATTTCAAACCTGTGATATAATGGTTGAAAGCTGACTGCCTTAACCATCAAATTATTTCTCCATCGGCATTCAGTTGTCTGAAATCCAACTAAATTATTTGAGTTACACGATTGTTTTAAAACCATGTACTTAAGTTTAATATGAACGCTAGCCAAGTCATTATCTGGTTTTCAAATAACCTTAAATGTAACTTGCAACGCTCTAGCGTAAGCGTAGTCCCCATATTTAGCTGCTTTTGTTTTAATAGAATGGCCAGTTTTTTTTCCAATAAAGCCATACAATGTATTTTAAAATAAAGCAGTGTTTGCGTCCTTCCAATACACAACATACAAATCAAAATACTGAACGAGAGGTTTTGTACGCCTAAACACATTTATTCTAAATAACGTCTGATCACCGTGAGGAAAGCTGGAAAATTTGGAAGTAGTTAGATGATAACATGTTGTAATGGGATAAATGAAGGGATAGATTGGTATCTCTGTTTTTGTAACACAATTTAATAGGTGAAGTCTGTCAGATCATGTAACGAATCGCCTTTAAATCAAGAACAGAAGAAACTGGTAAGCTTAATGTAGATTATTCAAAAGTATCATTTATATGAATACTAAAACGCATTTATTTCATGAAATTTTATTGATACTATTGTAGTGAACAAAACACAACTGGGGACAATCGAATGTATTTAAGCAAAAATTACAGACTATCTCAGTAAATTCTGATAACCAAACAATGAACAGTCAATTTGCAAATTAACAACCAATTGTTTCAATCTTCTCTGTTTCTTCTCTAATTTCATTGCTCATGCATTTTCCAAACGATTGCGCTTCATTTCAGTTCTTTGCACATCGGTCTTCTGGCAAAATACATTCTATGTCTGACCAACACCATATACTACTTATATAGATATAAGTAGACCACACCACACTCGTCCCCCCTTTAAAGCATTCGACCATGCGGTGGTTCTGCTCGCCAAGCCGCAATCTTCTTCCACTGCAGTCTGTGCCAAACTCTCCGTCAGAATGTCGAGTCTGCGGCGCGCTGACCTCCATAGCTCCGTCGACCTGCCGGGGCACCAACATCCGCATCCACCCGGCACCTGGGACGTTCAACACCCGTACTCCACCGGCCTGCTGAGCCATCTACATCCGATGTCCGCCCAGCAGCCGCACGTCCCACTGCTCCTCTCCGTCGACAGCACCCGCTACAGCCAACGCCGCCCCGCCAGAACACTCCACTCGACGCCACCACTCCGCACCAGACTGCCCCAACTAGCACCTCAACTCCAGACCCGCAGCGGCGTCCGCAGAACAGCACCCTTCCTCCTTCTGGTTGGCAGCGACACCAAATGTAGTGAACAAAACACAACTGGGGACAATCGAATGTATTTAAGCAAAAATTACAGACTATCTCAGTAAATTCTGATAACCAAACAATGAACAGTCAATTTGCAAATTAACAACCAATTGTTTCAATCTTCTCTGTTTCTTCTCTAATTTCATTGCTCATGCATTTTCCAAACGATTGCGCTTCATTTCAGTTCTTTGCACATCGGTCTTCTGGCAAAATACATTCTATGTCTGACCAACACCATATACTACTTATATAGATATAAGTAGACCACACCACACTATCTTTCAGTACCACTTTTTTATCACTATCAAAACTTTTTTCCTTTTCCATTCAAAATGTTATTTTATTCAGGAATGTTAATAATTTTAATTTCTTACAAAAGAATAGTAACCGACTACAGAACAATGAATTGCTTACCTGTTCAAGTAAATTCAAACATTTTTGTATATCAGAACGCCATAATTTGTTTAATTCACTTGATGGTTTCCGTGACCAACGTTCACCATATTGTTTTCGTAAACTATTATCAGAATTCTCTTCATCATCTAGTGAACTTTTCTCCTAAATAATTGAAATAGAACGGTATTGATTTGAAAGTAAATAAATTTGTATAGAAAACAAGGAAACAGATTTACTCTAATTAAGAAACATTAAAAGATTATCTCGACTAAGTACATACATTCTTGAGTTATTATGAGTCTGTGACAGGATTGTCTAGGTATTCAAACGGTAATGACATAAAATCAGCTCATTAAAATTAAAATAAATTCAATACAACTCAGTAACCACGTACAAGTTTTTAAGTATTTCGCTTCACATTTCTCTTAGGCGCGGAAGTTAGTGATACTGCTTGGCTAACATGTTGAAGTGGAGCAAGACTCAATTTGGTACCCAATGTTTCGAAATAACCATGCTCTAACTACAAAACCACTTATTTATCTTTTTTTACAAAAAATAATCGGATCATTATGTAAACGAGTATAATTTAATAAATTACAAGTCATATTATTTATGAGCGGAGTAAAGGTACTCTTGAATAAACCAACTCAAACTTGTGTTACACAATTATAAAGAATCAATTGTTCGATCTATTGTTACTAAAGCATACTTTTGTGAGAGAAAAAAAACAAAGACAGCCGGATAGTATAATTATTTTAAGTTAAAATAAATGTAACTAAAAACAATATATGAACCCAGATTCAATTTCAGAATTATAAATTTAAATGAATATTTATAACTCTGAATTAATTCAGTGTTTTTACAATTTCAATCAAATATTTTGAAAGCTTACAGCCTCAATAATTTCCTTATTACGTTGAACGCATTCAGGTATTGACAGTAGTTGCTGATACAATTTTTCTGCCCCACCATCTCGACGTACAGAAGAAGCTTTGGATAAAATATTACTCGTAATTGAGCTTAATCCATTAGCAAGTAGTGCTGCCGGTAAATTGTACGAAGCCAACACTCTGAAAATATCGAAAAATAACACCATTAATAGCTCGTTACATAGAAAATGGTATAGGAGATATTAAATCATTTTCACACAAAAAACTTGCGACTAGAATAAGGGATGGTTGAAGAAAAGAAGCTTCAAACAGCCAATTTCGTAGTGATGCAACAAAAAGATTTTCTAGAGCAAGAACCATCGGAAAATGGCGGCAAAATCGTCAAAGTAAACACTACAATGTTGGTGAAACCGAAATAGAGTACCTGCAATCCCTAAACTAATAACCAAAACTCTTACAATTGACATGAAAGAAAGTTTGACTCTAAAGTATTATTCCACTTTCCACTCCAAAGACAATACTACATTTAGGTATAATCAGAGAAACACAACACGAATTGTTTAACGAAAGTAAAAAGCATAGTAGGCAGATATGAATATCAAGAGAAAAACTTGGAATAATACAAGTATAGTAGACCCAGGAGGTCCTGGGTCACAAGAATCATCATCATAAGGAATGGATCACTATCGAAAACCTAGACAAGATTCAAGAAAGGAAGAACAAGAAGATGGCATTCAACAACAGTCAAACAAGAACACAGAAAGTCGCGGCGCAAGCTGAATACACAGAAGCAAACAATCAGGTGAAGAAGAGCACTGACGCTTATAAGAAAAACATGGAAGACCTAGCAACGACAGCGAGAAAAAAAGCTGCAAGAGAAGGAAATATGAAACAACTAAATGACACAACAACAAAAACTGACAGGGATACATAGTAAACCAGAGAGAACGGTCAAGGGCAAAGAAGGCAAGACAATCACTGAGACTCAAGGAACAGATAAGTGGGACAATTCGAGTAACTCTTGAATAGACCAGCTCCATTGAATCCATCGGACATCGAAGCAGCACACACACACCTCCCAATAGATGTTACTCCATCAACGATCGAAGAAATCCGCATGGCCATCAGACAAATCAAGAGAGGGAAAGCAGCTGGACCGGACAATATACCAGCTCAAGCACCAAAGTCACACACAGAAGTTCGAGACTGTTAGTGTGTGACTTATGCTCCTCCACGAGGGTAACAAGAGTAAGTAAATAAGCAAATAAGTAGGCTCAAACACCACTAGGAGATAAACGACGACGTCTACACGTAAATAGATAAAATGACATATGTACAACTAACAACAATACATACAACAACTAAACTGTAACAGTGAGCAGTTATTATTAGGAAATTCGATATTGCTAAAGATTTCATTAGAACAAGCGACATATGCGATAGTCATTTATATTACGCTGTTATGTTTGTGATGTTTGATGCGATCAAGACAAAGATAAATAAGACGTTTATTTTACCAGTGGAGCGTGAGGGATAGATAATTGCTTATTAAAGGGTAAGGTTTGAAATAGTGCTGTCCATAATGCTGTGGTTGAAACATAAATTTCTAGCATTTGGTCACTCAACATCCTAATGTTGTTTATGTGTTGTAGAACAATCAGGTAAATAATAATGGTGTTAAGAGTTGAATTCTAGAAAAAGTTAATGGGACTGTTAATCATCATCGATTAGG
Source organism: Schistosoma mansoni (assembly GCF_000237925.1). Taxonomy (NCBI): domain Eukaryota; kingdom Metazoa; phylum Platyhelminthes; class Trematoda; order Strigeidida; family Schistosomatidae; genus Schistosoma; species Schistosoma mansoni. The sequence goes on from NC_031497.1 coordinate 16,847,295, forward strand.
GCAAATGGAACATACACCAAACAGCTCCGACCACCACCCCTATCTCGATGTTTTAATTAGGAATTTCGAACATAATCTTTATTTTAAAACATTTTTGCGTGGTTTTTATTTGAGCCTGATCCTTTAGTATTTTAGTTTCTTCCACACTAATTTTTTATTTCTGTTTTGACTGGAAATGATAACTTGAATGAATTCATATTTATATAGGAGGACCGAATAGATTGAATGACAGTGAGAGACAGTCACCATATACACAGAATTACTCGAAGTTTAAAAATCAGCCATAATTGGGTTTCAAATGTCTGGTTCTGGTATTAATTTTTTTATTATTTCCGTGATTACACAGGTTGCATAAAAAAGATGCACTCACTCATTCACTTTAGTAGATGCTCCTCGTAGCCTACAAATTTCGCTATCGATAAGAGATGCACGAACACCTTTGGCAGTGTTAACAGCTTCAGTAACAGCCATAGGAAGTAGATTTTCGAAGTAATCTTTGGTATTCGATGAAGACAAAGGGAATGTGAGTGGGGTTTTTTTAATGACATCAACACTTTCAACAGGAGCAAGACTTCCTCTAGGCGGTACCTTTTCGTGATATATATGATCATTGTCTTTTACTGCAACTGATTCTTCTTGTTTAAATTGTTCCACTAAATTCTTTCGCTGAAAACAACTACTTCGAGCAACACCTTTGATTAGCTCATAGGCAAACTGTATTAAGAAAAAGCAGGACAAGATAGGAGCGCGTAAAAACATGAAACATGAAAATTTAGGTGTTAATGCAATAGAAAGTTTTGAAAAAAGGAAAGTAATGCATTATAAGTATTAGTTTTTTCTTCTAGATATTTTTAATTGTCTCTGAAACGGTAACACAGGTTTTGAAGTAAGTCAACAGTGTTAGACTTTGTATCCTTATTTATATTAAGTTACAAGTCGAACAATAGAACTTATAAATATTTTTATAACAATACCAAAAGCTAATCTGTGATATTTGAATAGATAATGTGAAATTTTAACAAAGTTAGAATTTGACAATTACACAATGGGATAACATGAAACATCCATAAAAATAAAAATAAAGTATATATTCAACAATTTTAAAGAATGAATCAATACATGAATTTATTCATCTATCTAGGAAGTGATTAAAATATAATATCAGATTTTAATTATTCTGAATAAAATTTTTGAAAATAAATCCATCGCTAGTATAGGGAAATTCGTGGAGACTGTAGAATTTTTAGTTTAAATTAGGAACTGACTTATTCACGAAACTCCTATAAAATTTGAATTATTCTCTAATAAAAAGTGATTACAACAATTTGGCACACCATTATGGCGCACGAACACCTAACCTTTAGACCACTGAGTTGAGATTCGACGATATATAGGTCTAGCTACAATCACTCCACGATACTGTGCGACCACCTTTCATTGTGTTTGGTAGTTAACCCTCACACTTGATACGGTTGAACTTTACTATGGCTTCTCACTAGGACTCCGGGAATTTTCACCCGAGGCTCGTTATGAGTGGGAAAATAATAATTATAGGTATGTTGGAGCAGCACTTTGGATTAATTGAAGTTAAACTTGCACATCACTGAATGCTGGCTCAGTGATCTATAAGTTAGGCATTCTAGTGCGAAACCGAAGATTTTGGGCTCGATTCCTGGCGGTGAGGTTGTGGGTGTGCGCAAATGAAAAGTTCCATGCCAGGACGAAACGGCTATTCAGTGTTTCCAGGTTCTGAACAGTTGTTTTTTGTTGTCTCACTAATATTCAACAGTCTTCACAATACTATACTGAAAATAATACTCAGCTGAGAGCCTACTTCACATGCCAAAACAAATTGTCATCAGGAAAAATGACAAGTGATGATTAGCATATGATGACATCTAATGAAGAATAGTCAAAGAATCCCTTTAAAACAATGCTGTTCTTCTAAAAAAATCCTCCAATGATATGAAAATCTTTTCTTTGTACCAATTTGTGATTTAATGGATGAAAAACAAGCTTTTATTCGCTGACCGGACACTTGAGACACAATATCCTAAAAACACATCATTCACAAGAAATACTATCTAAAAATACTAAAAAGTCAGTCACCTGAGAATGAAATGACAATTTCTTTATCTGTAGTCTCCATTTTTAATTATCCAATTTTACGAACGCTTTACATCAATATGAATCAGGTTTTAGGGATTAGAGGAGAGTTCACAAAATATGATAAGATCAAATAGATCATGTTCAGTTATTGTTTTCATCTACTGGAAAAAAGGTACTTCGTGAAAGGTCAGTGAAATAAGTCTAAAATAGCTGCTATTCCAATATGTTTGTAGACTAAAATGATTTTCTTTAACTCTGGATTCAATAAAATAGACGTAACTGCAGCTAACTCTCCTGCCCGCTAACTATAGTGACAAGTTGAAGATAGCATAGAAGCCTTTCTTGACAGAGAACACAGGAGTCAGTCAGTCAGCTACAACGTAGGACCAGGCACATATATGCATTGGTCCAAGTTGCCATACCTCATTAGCACAACAAGACGAACAACGAATTCATAGAAGTAGTTAATTTAATGGTGGCGATATATAAAAGAAAGATTGTGTATAAGGAAGAAAGAAAGATATGTAGCAATTTTAACCTCATAGTTTAAGGGAAGACAAAGAGTGTATACACCTACGCCATTGTGATTTATTATGAGCCGTCGCCCGGAGTCTCCAAACATTGGTTACGATAGTCACGCGGACCCCGACCAAGTAGTCTGCATCTACCAACATGGCTCAGACTAGAAGTTAGTGACATCAAGTACTGATGCCACGTTTTGGTTTGGCCGTCCCTAACTCTCTCCCAAACTCCGCCTGTAGCTCTTCTAGAGTTACTGCCGGTCCCAAGCCCGGGTAAAGGAGGAGGGTTGGGTATGGGGTTAGCGACCCCATCCCGTAGAAAACTAACTCGCTAAAAAACGCTAACCAGATAATATAATTCAAACCATTCAAATTCTGCCCTGGGAGTTGAAGGAAGAAATATGACGCTTCCTGATGAAAGCGGAGTCACGAGGCCGATGCCCCTTCTTACAACCAGAGCAACACTCTTTATAGGTACATGGAACGTCCAGACAATGTGGGAGACCGAGAAGACCAGTCAAATAGCAATCGAAATGAGGAGATACAAATTGACAGTACTTGGAATCAGCGAAACTCATTGGACACAAGCTAGACAGCAAAGGTTAGATGCGGGAGAGATGCTGCTGTAATCTGGTCACGAAGAGGAAAATGCTCCACACACTCATGGAGTTGCTCTAATGCTGTGCGGAGAAGCACCAAATGCATTTGTAGGACGGGAATCTCATGGGTCTAGAATTATCAAAGCATCATTCAAAACAAAGAAGGAGGAGATCACAATGAATGTTATCCAATGTTATGCACCCACTAATGATAGCAACGACGATAAAGATCAGTTCTATGAGAGGCTGTAATCAATCATAGTTAAGTGTCCAAGAAAGAACCTCACCATCCTGATGGGAGATCTAAATGCTAAAGTCGAACTGGAAAACACAAGATATGAAGATATGATGGGATGACATCGACTGTCTGGGATAAAGGAACGAGAATGACTAGAGATTTGCAAATCTATGTGCATTCAACAAATTGGTTATAGGCGGAACAATATTTCCACACAAACTCATACACAAAGCTACATGGATCTCGCCGAACCACAACACAAATAACCAGATAGATCATATTTGTATCAACAAGGAATTCCGAAGGACAATGTAAGATGTGAGAACTAGGAGAGTTGACATAGCTTCAGATCACCACTGGCTGGTTGTGGCCAAGACGAAACTGAAGCTAAAGAAACACTAGACAACTGGGGAAACAGCACTACAAAGGTTCAATACAGCCTTCCTTCGAGACACTAACAAACTCAACCAATTCAAGATAACTCTCAACAACAGGTTCCAAACTTTACAGGATCTACTGAAAGAACAAGAAACTACGATGGAGAACGACTGGAAAGGGATAAAAAAAGCATTAACTTCAACGTGTCAAGAGGTTTTGAGCCGCAAGAAGCATCATCATAAGGAATGGATCTCTATTGAAAACCTAGACAAGATTCAAGAAAGGAAGAACAAGACAGCAATTAACGACAGTCGAACACGAGCAGGGAAAGTCAAGGTACAAACTGAATACACAGAAGCAAACAAGCAAATGAAGAAGAGCATTAGAGCCGACAAGCAGAAATACTTGGAAAAACTAGCAACGACGGCGAAAAAGGCTGCAAGAGAAGGAAATATGAGACAGCTATATGACACAACGAAGAAACTGGTAGGGAAAGATAATAAACCAGAGAGATAGGTCAAAAACAAAGAAGGCAAGCTAACCACTGAAATTCAAGAAACGCCTCACTGCTGTCACATCTCTGTACAGTCAGCAGTACGAATTCGCCTTCGGACCTTGGGTTTGCTGCTTTTAGTCTTATCGCTCTTCAACCGATTTGCCTGGCGCGGCAGTATCTCGAGGAACGATTGTTCCAGCCAGTATAGCTCGATTGGTTCATCACGATAGACAAGCCCGACCACCACGTCAAGGTAGCAGCAACGGCCGGGTGACCCCAGGAGAAGCAAATTACATACAAATTCATTCAATTAAATATTGAGTAATTAAACGATCACTAGTGACAGCGGTTTTCAACGATCTCAGAATTACAGTGAATTAATCAGCAAGATGAGAATGAATCGGAAATCAAACAACTAACTGCATCCTAAAAGAACTAATACGATTGGAAATTTACTGGTAATCAGTGAATGAAAAATACTTTGAATTAATCAATAGAGCAAAAATCATTTATTATTATTTATTTATTTAAACACATAAATATTGGTACAAAAAGCACCAGATACATATGCGCCTCACAAATCTCATTTGATTTGTGTGAGGGCTGAGATACTGCCCAGGTGCCCAGACTGAAGCAGGTGGTTTTCTTAGGGGGCCACACCCCGAGCCTTTGACCTAAAGGTCTGATCCACAAGGCAGTGGAGCATCGTGAGGAGATGCAGTCCCATGGTAGCCGGTGACCAACAATAGGTTCATACGCCATTCGTTCCTTCAGGATACTGGAGCCCATGTGCACTATTGGTTTGGAATCAGGGTTTTCCAACTCCCCTAGGTGGACCCTCCATGTCCACCAATCCGGTTAAAGCGCCGGACATTAGAGCAAAAATCACCTTAAATCGATATGCAAATTTTAGGAATAATTTGCTTCAGCATGTGTTGTATTTGGTGATTGAGCATTATCAACTTATTCTTAACAACACAATAAAATATAAAGGCAGAGAAAACGTTTACAAGAGTAAACAGTACAAAATAGATCGCATACTATCTGACCATAGGTTCCAAACTATTCTCGGTATTTTTTCAGATCCCCTTAACGGCTAAGAGAAAACATCACTAGCTTTAAACAATCATTGAGTGGTTTGCACTGATTTTACTATTTATTACATCTTGTCCCAAGTCACGCATTCAATGAATATGACCAGAATACATTACAATGGCCTTGGTAAAAAACATCCCTAACACTGAAAACTTATTTACAACTCAACCTTACGATTACTGTTTATGGAACTATAACAAACTAGTAATTCTACAATACAAATATATTAGATATATTTAGCTACATCTTAGATCACTACAATAAAGCAACCTGAGCAAGAAAGAAGTCAGATTAAATGCCCTGTAGCTTTTTCTGATTGTTTAATTGAAAAAGATAATTAAAACGTTGAAAAAAGTAATGCAGCTTACTGATATGCGAGCTACTTGTTCCCCATACTGCTTGGCTTCGCAACAAGCTTTAGACTGATGATATTGGGTCAGAGCTTCATACAAACCTTTTTTCATGCTTAATACACCAGACCAATCCTAATATAGGAATGATAAAAAAATTACATTACTTTTGGAACAACATTTTTAGCTCCACCTGAACACTCTGATAGGCAGTCTTCGTAAAGATTAGTCAAGGTTGATGCTATTCTTGCTAAAATCCCAGGCTTTTTCTTATCTAAGGAAGAAATATCATATTATAATATTGCATCATTACCTTTTTCAGCTTTCGAGAGGACACATTCATATGCTTGAGCAAGCATAAGATTGCTAAACAGCGTTAGTGATGATGGAGTCAAATCTGGCAGAGGATCTTTAACCCCAGACATTAAATCTGAAGATATGTAATCAAATGTGCAGGAAGCAATCTGTAAAGAAAATTGGAAAAAGATGTGAAACATGGTGATAAAATAGAAGTTTTTGCAATTATTCCCATGTCATATTAACATGTAGAAAGATTTGTCACGAAGTGCTCTTATCACTAATGATCATTGAACCCTGTTAATCGAATACTGCAGTGTAACTAATAAGAAAAGAGATGATTCCGCTACACCATCCACTTGATGTTATGTAGTTAGAAAAAGAAATTCCACCACGAAGTGTTGGAAAATCCGAACACATTAGGAATAAAGTCTCAGGCTGAGCCTATTATCTAGGTTTCGGAGTGCATAGAAAGACAATTGGAAGCAAAAGTGAATGTTATGGATGTTGTTTAAACTTGCCATCTTTCACATTCGCATTATGATCCACAAAAGACAATAGACAGGTTAGACTACGTCTTTGGAAACTTGATATAAATATATATGCACTCTATATGAGACCCCTTTTCAAGAATCAAGTAAAGCATTACAAATATAAATATATATTGATTTAGTTGAACACATAAATATTGGTACAAGGGGGCACCAAATACATATGCGCCACACAATAACAATCAGGCTGTGAAGAGGTAGAGAATGTGAAGTGCGTATGACAAAGAGAAGGAAAACAACGAACAAAAATTAGTGTGTGAGGGTGAAATAGTAATAATGGAAGAGGCAGTTCAGTTAGCAAAGGTACAACCAGAAAGAATTCTTTCACTTAAAGAAGTTACGTCCACTTTTTTATGAAGTAAAAGAAATTTACAGTAGGATCGCCACTGGCTTCTATTCTGAACCATATCTGATAACGTCTCTAGCCACTGTGTTGCACCATCTCTCGGAACCCAGCCAGGGGGTCGTGAAGGACCGACAGAAGTTAGTCCTGTACAGCTTTTTTTCATACCTCGACACCAAGTCAAATACTGACCACCTCTCTCCTCTTTCTTCAACTAGTCTCAACGTCGGCAAATAAAGCGCGACATAGAATTCTCTGGGACAACATTCGTACGACATATCCAAACCACCGAAGCCGATGTTTCAAGATGGTAACACCAATTAGATTATCGTCTCTGCGCCCGAACACACGATGCTGAACCTTTGCATTACTAACATGCTTTTGCCACTAGATATCAGCAATCCTTCGGAGACAACGATGATCAAACATGGAGAGTCGTCTAACATCTTCAACTCGGAGAGGCCAGGTTTCACAAGCATAGAGCAAAACTGCTCTCACCGACGCGTTGTAGATCCGACCTTTTACAACCAGACTAACATCATGAAGACGTCAATGATGACCAGGCTTGACATAAGCCACTCTGGTTTTCACAATACGTGAATTGATCTCATCACTCACACCACCACCACCACTTATGCAGCTACCTAGATACACGAACTTCTCAATTACTTCAATCTGCTCACCACCCAGGGTGAGTATAGGATTAGGGTCCTCCCAGTCTTGTAAGAGTACTTTGCACTTCTAAGGTGCAAAGCACATACCGTACCTATGGACACTGAATGACAACTGATTAAGTGCCGATTGAATGGCTTGGGTATCATCACATAGTAAGACAATGCTAATCCATACTTTTCGGTAGGATGGTAGCTAGCCTTGAACCTAGCTCGATTTGATATTTGGTTGCAACAGAAGCTGCCACCAATTTGTTGACATCGATCCGTTTAGGACGATGAATTTGTTGACCGTTGGAACTTAGGGTAAGATTAGAGCAAACAAAGGCATGACCAGAGTCCAGATAGGTACTCTTAAAGGAGCAGCAGTCTTGTACACAACCACGCCAGCGGTAGCTGAGTCCAGGCTTCAGATGTAGAGGGAGGGCACCAGGTGGCACATCGGTGATGACTGTGCTAGAAGTTATTGCTAGCTAGAAACAGGTTGTGGTCTGCGCAAAGTTACAGTAGACGATCCCCGTTATCTGTTCTGCGACCAACAAGTCCCCATCGACCACTTAAACGACTCTCTTCTGTGCCTAAACGCCCGACCTGGGCATTCATTCTCCGACTAGTACCATAATATCTGTCGAACGCAATTTCCATAGAACTGAATAGATCAGAATGGATCACAATGGCGTAGGTGTATACACTCTTTGTCTTCCCTTAAACTATGAGGTTAAAATTGCTACATATCTTTCTTTCTTCCTTATACACAATCTTTCTTTTATATATCGCCACCATTAAATTAACTACTTCTATGAATTCGTTGTTCGTCTTGTTGTGCTAATGAGGTATGGCAACTTGGACCAATGCATATATGTGCCTGGTCCTACGTTGTAGCTGACTGACTCGCTAACTGATCAGTGGGTGATGGGACGGATAAGATAAATCTGCTTACACAGAAAATTAGGGTAGTTTATACCAATCTGGGTCATTTTTGGCGCCAGTATAATGTAAAGTTGTGGAATGTCTGGTTTGTAACCCATTGTTCAATATGATTCTGTTATGAGTTAATGACGTTCGGTAACGCTCTGTGTTCGGTCATGAGTGCCTTTGAAAGATTGCTCACATCAGGTGGCAACACCATGTTAACAATAGCTAGATTCATCAGGATGCATGCAGGAGCAATGACGATAATTTAATTGGTTTCACCACTTTAAAACGCCAACTTCAGTGGTCTGATCGTATTTTACAGACATTATTCCAGCTATTTTCACAATACGGATCGTTTGCTGACTCCAGGACTGAGTGGAAAAGATCGAGGTGACCATTCAATGACTGATATCTGTTGGTCCAAAGCAACGCGAAATCGGGGGTCCCAGAGATTGTGCGATTCCATGGCTAGACACGTTACATATATATATATATATTATATATATATATATATATATATAAAGGTGATACATTGCTATCCACATTAAAAAGAAATTGTATTGTTGATACCTTAAAAGATTTCAAAGCTTGTTGGAGTGAATTTTCACAATTCGGACGGCACGATTCACCAAGTTGACTGTGAGCAGCACCATAGCAAAACAAGACATTTGAACGTTCAAATTTAAGAGAGCTTTCTTCTATTAAAAAAAATTAACACCGAGTAAGAACTTACTTTTGTTAGATTTTCCAGAAATATCGCTCCACTTAAAATCAATTCGTGAAGCAATATTCACATTTAGACGTCCTTCTAGCTGATACATCGCATCATGGTACCTACAAAATTATTCCAGAAACTACATCAAATAGTTAACACGAGCATTACTATAGGATAAATAGGCGTAAACAAATTGAAGTTTATACGAATATTCGTCAATATTAGGACGAATAGTTTGATAAAAATAGAGCGCCAAGTATAGAGAAGTCATTATATGTGAAAATTATATTCGAAATAATTCCAGCGATTGAAATTTAAATAATTCCAACGTTTCGTCCAGAAAACTTGTCTGGACTTCTTCATCAAAGAAATATGTAGCGTTTGACGATCAAATCAAATCATATCTGTACTGCACTAATCCAATCATATTTGGATGTTGAGCTTGGCAAATAGAATAACATGAGTCAGTTAAATGCGAATCATGTAAAAGGTTCAAGATGTGAAAATAAATGACTGGACGAATTGTGCGTGTGTATGTATGTGCACGATTGGGTTATTAATAGTTGATATTAGGTGTTAATATGTTTTTATAAGAAGGGAAAAATAAAAGTGCAAGTTGAATGTTGAAAAATTGCTTCTGAATCACTTATGTGCATGTAACATGAGAACGTATTGCGCTAATATATCACATAGTTCTGATAATCTTCATCTTCTTATTACACTATCGAAACATGAGAATCACCCAATACATAATTGTATTACTAAAATAACCCACATTAATTTTAGTCAGCATAACGATGAATGTGAAATAAACAGGTTGGAGAAAGAATGGGTCCAATTACTTCTTAACGAATATTTGCCAAGTACTTGCCAGTTGAATACCATCTTTTTAGTCCAGGCTGTTCTTGCTCGAACATATATATAGAGATTCTGCTATCAATCCTTCTTTATGAGTGTTAAAACCTTTCTCAAGTATTCTGATCCCTTCAAAATTATTCTTCTGTTCTGTTTCCAACGCATATAACGCTATATCCGACTTATTCTAAAGTTTCTTTGGGCCAACCGAGGATTTGGGAACATTTCAAACATTGTTTGTGTTCCATTAACCTCACATTCAATTGTCTAGAAGTTTCTCCTACATACGTTGCATTACAATCATGGCAGTTGATCTCATAGACAATATTCTGTTATTTTTCATTTGAGAACCTATCCCTAACTTTCACTAATGCTGATCTTACGGTGTCACAAGCCTTAAAATACACTCTTATACAGTGGTTGTTTAGAATCCGCTTGATTTCTTTGGATGTCTCACCACGGTATGGGATGACCACAGTGGACATCCAATCTTTCGGTATACATTTTAGTTTAGTTTTTCTTTCATTTCTAATAATCTTCAAAAACTCTTCGGGGTAGTTCTTATCCCTAAGTGTAGACAAAACCTCCTTCAATTCAATCTGTTGGTCCTCTTTATCTGCGACGAGATTAGTACTTCTGTTAATTTTTTTACAACTATGACTTTCGCACGAAACGCATGACCTGAACTATAATCTAAGTATCTCTCAGAAAGTGTTGATTTCCTGAACTTATTATTATGTCTTCGTTCAACTAAACAATAGAGAAACGCTAGTTTATGGTCATCAAATTCTATTTATTTTGTTTGCTTAATGCTCTCCAAAGTGATGTTTATATTTTCAAACAATTCTTCTAAACCATTCTACATACCGTAACCAGACTTTTGGTGGAGACGGTAAACACGATTAAATTGAGGTTTAGAGAAGTTCACCTTTCACACAATTCGCTACACACCACATCAGTGCAGGGAGGGAGGAAGTTCAATATGGCTAATAGCAACAAGTTCCAAGTCCGATCATATCTGCTAAGTCAGTCAGTCAGCTATAACGTAGGACCAGGCACATATATGCATCGGTCCAAGTTGCCATACTTCATTAGCACAAGATGAACGCCAAATTCATAGTAGTTACTTCAATGGTAATAATACACAAAAGAAATATAGTGTATCTGCTAAAAGAGGAAACCACTAAGGAGAACAACTGGAAGCGGACTAAAGCGACAACCTCAAAATGCTAGGCGCTTGGCCCCAAGAAGCATCATCATAGATAATGGACCTCTGTGGTCTAGGCAAGATTCAAGAAAGAAAACATCAGTCAAAACTAAGGAAAGACAGAACATGAACTGGATATACATAAGTAGACAACCGAGTGAGAAAATCATTAGATCAGACAAGAGGAAATATGTAGATGGCCTGACAAATAGCAGAAAAATCTGCAACAGAGAGAAATATGAAAGAACAATATGATACAGATAAGAAACTTGCAGTGAAAAGTAGTAGGAATCAATTAGAAATGAAGAGGGAACGCTAATCACTAAGGTTAAAAAGCAGAGGAACAATAGAAACTAACAAAACCATCAGACAAATGGGAAAAGGCAAGGCAGCAGGAGTAAACAATATACGAGCCAAAGTGCTAAAGTCAGATGTACAAACAACTATAAAGATGTCCCATGTTCTATTCAGAAAGATTTGGGAGGAAGAAAAAGTAACAAAAGACCGAAAGGAGGGATACCTCATCAAGATACTGAGGAAAGATTTTATTAATTGTGAATACTACAGATACATCACACCACCATCAATTACTGAACCTAATGAGAGATTCAAAAGACATCCAAATGAGTTTAAAAAGCTGGCTTTTGTAAGGATAGATTATGTACCGTCTAAATCCCTACACCCCTACGAGGGACAGGACTGAAAAGTCGTGCATGGAGGACAACCTAGAGATGTATTCCAAGTGAAGATCGGTATCAGACAAAGCTGCTTAGTCTCGTTCTTTCCCCTTCTTCTGGTAGTCGACTGAATTATGAAGACATCTCAGGGTAAGCACGGAATACAATGGAGAGATTGAATGGAACTAGAATCTTCTCTCAACATCAACGTTAAAAAAATCTTATTATAGAAAGCTGAGGCTTGAAGAACTAACTCCATCATCATCGAAAACGTATGGGTATTTATAAACAACTAGCAAAGCAAGATTTTCCAGATTCGTTTATAGATCATCAGCAATACCCTATTCTAATAGAGGGCAAACCGACTGCCAGTTGAGGTTAAAAAAAGATGTGATTGGTGGATGAGACACTGAACAAACCATAAAACTGTATCACAGGGCAAGCTTTAATTTGGAACCCTCCAACCAAAAGGAAAAGATGAGTCCAATCTAATTTGGCTAATCTGATAGTAGCTTTCAGCTTGGCAAGTGTACCTCAGGCGTAAATATACAAATCTGTAGTTTGGCGCAGCCAAGAACGTATAAACTACCAACATTGTAAAACGTATGTACGCTCACTTTGCAACACCAGAAACAGAAAAAAACTGATAAAATTTTATAATAGGCGTATGAGACACAAACCGAAAGTAATTTTTAAAAATGAGTGGAAGGCGTTTACGGTCTAGAGAGTGTTAAGTGAATGCGTCTAAGCAACTATGACAGATGTATTACACAGTTTAAAACCAGCCATCTGGAAACCAACTCACTTGGAAAGTACAGAGCTATGAACTCAAATCCGCGTCACAGTATTAGTGCTGGAGCCACTGATACTACCTGACAGCCTACTGGTTGCCACCACCACCCTAACCAATAAGCCATTATTTTGATAGCTGCATGGCAGAAGTCTGCTTCTTTTTGCATCAGTACAGTTTAGAATCACTGAATTCACTGACCTGATTATTCTTGGTTTTTCAACATATGTTGAATGGAGTCAACACAATATAGAGAGATAGAGGGTGACTGGTCATCCATACTACATATTTCAACTACCTCAATAGACGAAAATCCGAAAATTAATGCGCGAATTTACTCCCATTGACTATATCTTTTAATGCAACAGCGAAATTCCCTAACTGATGACTCTGTTGTGAAAATACAGTATACAACCAAGCCTCAAGACATTAAATTTTGCTAGAAGCGTTTGACTTTGAAGAGCTAATTTATGGTTAGCAGGGGTTTTAAAAAAGCGAGGACCTTATCTCGTAGGCTCGAACCGTTATTATTCGTAAAAGAGTAGGACATTTTGAGTCGTTGGAGCTGATAGTGTCAACCAAATGAGGCAAATTTGACAGAAGAACGGGAATCTGACCAGCTGATAGTAAGAATTAAAAAATTTTTGGTTGAAAGTATGTGAATAAGCGACGTTTGACAGCCGTACGTACTTTGAAAATCGACAGTAATGAGTACATCAAACGGGAAACGGATTGACGTCATGATTCTATCCGTTTCATTTTTTTGGGAAATATACCCCGAGCAACAAGTTTTCATTATCGTTGATATACTACTTTCTGGTTTTTGTTCTTTTTACACAATTTATTCCAGCCAGAATGTGGTAACATTTACGAATAGACATTTGGGATGTGTACGAGTACGGATTTAGATCACGTTTAAAAAATGTAGTCTACTTACACCACATCACTACATGCTTTTTTCAACTGGTTTTCTTGACACAAAGCATTGATAAACAGAAGTTCCACATGGTACATGTTGACCAGATTACTCTGATTGGCGAAAATAAACACATCTAGGTGGTAAACATAGCTGGATAATAAGCCGGATTACTTTCTTATTAGGTTTTTATACACCTATTATGAACTTTATGAGGACGACTGTTATCATGGTATTTTGCTTGCCTTGAGTAAGAGCAACCCATGTAAGAACTTCCAACTCCTAACATTACGAAAAAGCGTCCTGCTAATGGGATAGCGAATTTCAAGTTTTAAAGTTCGCAATCCAAGCTCTCCGGACAATAATCAAAGGTTTATGGTTTCATATCTACCTAATCATAATATCAGGCACACTAGTAAAATGTCAGATTTAATGCATGTTTTGCTTGAGTAACCTGCTTATTATACATTCATAGACAGTAGAGATAATTGTTTCCTTGAAAAGTCATTGTCACTGAGGCACAGTCATTGGATTAATGTCATAGCATTATTCTGAATATCAAATAGGTATATATACTGTATATTCACCAGCAAACAATGAATCTCCAAAGACCAGTAGTCAAATAACTACGAACTGTAAAAACCATTGCGATATACTCATAAGCCGACAAGCAATTGGAGGATATAAATGGCGATTCTTGAAAGTTGGTATGGGAAATTGGTGTTTATATGACCACAAAACAGTAGTGAACAATATGAGAAAGATTAAACACCGAAAAACCGTTCAAAAGACCCCTTTCACACAATAAACTAAAAATACCAGAAGTGAGACTATTGAATACAGTTCTTAGTACCATTCAACTTACGATGCGATAGCTTCGACTGTCGGATTGTAATTATCGCCCTTGACACATGCGACAGTTCGCATTAGCGCTAGCTCACTGAGTGAACCAACGCACGCATTCGCGGTCAACGCACCATACTGAAGGGCGATCAGTTGTTGAAACTGACTAGATAAATCAACAGAAGCCGACTTCTTTAAAGGAATACTCAAGAAATTCATAACCCGCTTGTTCCGAAAGTCAGACGAATAGCCCGCTAACCCAAGGTCAAATACCTAAGAAGTATTACCGAAATAGCAAGAAGAAACTCTATATGGGGCTATATTTGTGACGTCATAATGGATTTTTTCCTGCAACAATCAGTTGAACTCTTGTATAATAAGAGAGGGTTATAAATGTTGAATCATAGTTACTTCGTTACCCAAGTGATGAGATCAAATTTCCGTCCGTCTTCGAAGTTGCATTGGAAGAATACATCTTTTTACATATGTTAAATTTTTTTCCTGTAGAAAACTAAACTAATTCAAGGTACGCTCTCAGATGGTAGTGGCATTTGGATACCTCCCCTTCGTTAACATGATCTTGGACGGGTGAGGTAAAGGAGAGCACTTGGTATTTGAGTAGCACGAGGTGGCTTGCTCATTTGAAACTTGCCTTCTATTTTTACTACATGTAGTTTTCTACGTGCTGGATATTTTTTAAAACATTTACAGTGAAAGATCACCACAATTATTGTGTATTGTTTTAGATTTTTCACCAGAATAAAATATCTGCCTGTGTTCAGATATTTTCTGTACAAGGTCAGTGGTACCAAACCATTTAGTTTGAATACAGTTCATTTTTGCCTACGCATTTTCTCCCCAGCGGTTATAAGGCGTGTCGTCTCTGCAAGTTCCAAATATAGCAAATGGCATACATCGTCAACGACTCCCTGATTCTCCAATAATTTATCTCTGGAGGCAGATTTATACACTTTTTATTGGGATGAACAGTTATCAAGTAGAAGGAATAATAATTGAACTTTTATGCACTTGAAAACTACTATTTTTTCAAACACTATCCACACATGTGAAAATTGTCTAGATGCCCCAAGCGTGCCGGATGAACTAGCGATGAGACGTATGTAAACGTTTGTCAGCTCCGAGTGTCATTTTTGTTGAGGGGATTTATATATTGTTAACAGTTTTTTAATGCAAAGACGCATGTTTTAGAACTTGCTGAAATTCCTAAAATGTCCCTGACTTCCCGCAATATATCATGATAAATAGGACCTGAATTTATTTAACACTTTTAAAGTATTCGCCAAATAAGTATTCGGTCAAATAAGAGAACTATGTGAAGCATAATGGTTCGATTCATCACTGTTTTGAACATGTAAATGTGACTTCAGAGACGTTCAGAATGGACGCGATTATAATTTTATATACCTGGTTATACGAAAATAACCGCTTTAGAGTTGTTAATAACACCATATTTAAAAAATTTCGGCTGATCCACATTAACTCTGCACTGACAGTCGAATGGTCTTCATATAGAAGAGTTATCACACCTGACAAAACCTAGGATACTTCTGAAGCTGTGAGACTAATAAAACTGACGACCAGGGAAACAATAAATATTAGTACGTAGAATGTATAGGCAATGTAAGAAACCAGGAGGAATATTTGAATAGCAGCGGAAATGAGAATACCCGGTGTTGTTCGAACTAGGCGAAACCTACTGGATACAAGCTATATTGAAGAGACTAGCTTCGGGCGAAGTGTTGTTATATCCCATCCATGGAAGAAACGCCCCACACACAGAAAGGTTCGAGCTGATGCTTTCCAAAGAAACGCCAAAATGGCTTGAAGGAGGATTTATAGTTCCAGGATCATCAAACCATTCTTCAAGTGAGGGAGGAAGGGATTATGATGAACTTCATTCTGTGTTATACAACCTCAATGATAGTAGTGCAGATAATAAGGATCAGTTTTGTGTGTCTGTAACCCAGGAGAATTGTTGGGAATAATCGACTGTCCTGATAAGGGATAAGCCACAGTATAGAACTTATCTGACGTGCTTACAAACCCATGGTTTAAGATAGTTCTCCACAACAAGTTTTGAGCCACGTGAAATACATTAGAAAAAACCATCATGGAAAGCAGCTTGAAAGGGATGTGAAAAACATTATTTTCAACCTGCCAATAGGTGTTGACGCAAGAATCACCAGAACACAAAATGGATCTTTGTAAACAGTTTTTTCTGGTTGTTGACTTATTTGGGAAGACCCATATGGCTCACAAGCAACACGGATGACAGTGTACAATCTTGACCCAGATGAACATTTGAACATTGCAGATTACTCGGGCCTTAAATATCACATCTGTCCTTGAAAACCGTTGGACTACTTAGATCATATACCTTTTGGACAGCAATTGACTTCTTACATCCAAGGAACTTGTTTTTTCATTAGTAAATCAACGTATAAATAGTTATTGCAATTTGCAGTTTTACCTGTCTTAGACGACACGATTCAGGCACGCTTTACTTGCTTATGTGGTACAGAGAGTGGTGAGCTTGTGAAATTATTATCTAGGTCAATATTAGTACAATTAGCTATGCCACAAGAAAAATAGACTTATTACACGATTGTAGAGATAGAGATATTCTGTACATTGAAGTCTACGTTAGTAATCTCACAGGCAGATGCTGTGATAAGTTCTGAATCGTTAAGTGGTTTTTCATCAGTTAATGAGCAACAAAAGTGTTCATTAAATAGTTCCGTAACAAGTTTAGGATTTTCATATACTTGTTTGTCTTTAATAAATATGTTTCCTCTCGACTTAGAACGTTTAAGTTTATTTTGAAAGAGTGTGGTGAGTGCTGAGGAGTTATTACTAAGTTCAACAGCACGTTTTTCCTGTTCGATTGCTTTTTGCGTACTTATTGCGTCTGTCCGGACAAGTATTTCTGTCATCGTTACTAAAGAGGAGAAATCATTAGAGTTGTGGAAGCGAGTACAATGTCTCTGCAAACGTCTTCGTGTACCGACCGGTATATACAGATCTTTAGAAAACTTAGGTCTCCAGTACTCTAAAGATGCGATTTTGTTGATGATACTTTCGATGTTGTGATAAAATATATTGGTTAGTGTGTCGGTATTGTTTGCAGTAAAGAATGTTCCCCAGTCAGTGCTTCTTAGGTGATTGTGAAAATTATTCCAATCTACCTTGCGATAGTTTCTACGAAGGGTTACATTTTTACGTCTACCGTTTGTGTTTTCTATATTAAGGCTACATACGACAGTGTTATGATCACTACCTGGAAACTTTTTTCCAATATACACAGTATTGGGGGTGAGGTCACTGGTAAAGACTAAGTCCAAGATATTTTGATGTCTGGTAGGGCTACTAACATATTGAGTCCACTGTCCTAGTTCTAGACATTCAATAAATGATTCATAACGTTTCGGAGCTTTGACTGGAAACCAAGAAATTTCAGGCATATTGAAGTCACCACAAATGAGCTTGCTTGTGAATGATGCTAGTGTGAATACCTCTGATAATACTGCTATTTCACCTATTGCCAAGTTAGGTTGCTGGTAGATACAGCCGAACAGTAAGGTAAAGGAATTTGATGGCTTTAAAACAATCCACTCCGAGTCCTTCAGTTTGTTCAGTTCAGGTATATCGCATAGTAGTGAGTTTAAGCTAGAGTGAGCATAAATAAGGCATCCTCCGCCTCGTCCTTTCAATCTATCGCTTCTATATAGGAGGTAGTTATCAAGAAATATACTTAGATCGGAAATATTACTGTTAGTCCAAGCTTCAGATATCATTATAAGTGATGGTTGATATATGGAAGCAAACAGAGCTAAATCAGTCTTTTTATTGCAGATCGACCTAGCGTTGATAAGACACATATTAAACAAGTGGCCTACTAAGTTAAAGTGAGTGAGAGTATCTCGATTAAAGATGTCATGACCCTCGCAGGTTTGATGTGGGTTTGAAGTGATGGATTGAGTGTTTTTCAATAGCTCTGTATTTTGATAGCTAGAGTTACTGGGGCATGTATCAAATGAGCTAGTGAAGTTGCTTGGGGAGTTTATCCAGGAGGAAAGGGTGGGAGTACTTTCTGATGCGAACTGTACGGGGGAAGCGAGTTTATGTTCCGCACTTGGTTTTAAATGACTAGGGCTATATGCTTCAACAGGGGTGCAACTAGGGGCCTTATTCCAAAAAAATCTGGTACATGTTGACTATAAAGTGTACTGTTATTTGCAAGACAGTTTTGATGGTTAAGCTCGTAGCCACTGTTATAACTATTTGCGCTAGTGCGAGCATGAGGGGGGTCTGATGCTCGTAACTGGAAGTGGTTACGACTGTTGTTATATATGGAGGCCGTCTTCATGTGGTGGGTTGATACTGGAAAGTTCTCGTTCTGAGAGTAATTACAATTGTGATCCTGGGGAATGTACATAGGGTGTGGAGTGAGGAACCTGTAATTACCATGCTTATTAACGGTTTTAGGCTTAAGAAGGTGAGTGGAGTGATCAGTATTCTGATAGTTTTTATGAGTGTGCGTGTAAAAAGGTTTGTTACGCTCAAGCGTACTACCCATTGTGAGAGGTGTTGATGGCAAGTTACATGATATCAGCGGGTAGAACCTATTCACTGTTGTTGGGATACCCACAGAACAGTTGGCCTCAATCTTACGTGTCCCCCTATTTCGTATTTTGGATTTTATCTCCCCAGTCTTTTTTGTCAGAGATAAAGGATTTCTTTGTCTCTGTGAGATGAACTTAGGTTCATTCGAATCCTCTTGTGAAGTATCTCTTGGGGAATCAATTTTTACATGAATATGTTTAGTTGGGTGTGTTTCGTTACACGGCCCACATTTTGGTATTATACTGAGCGAACACCCGGGATCAGAGATGCCGTCACGCTTTTTAGTGACAGATGGGGACCGTATCTTATTCAAAGATTTCTGATCTGCAGACTCATCTAGATCTACGGATGGACCAGTCGTTTGTGGTATAACATCATGCTTGTTATCCATGCGCTTTATATCATTCATTTTGTTGCATACTGTCTTTAGCTGTTTTTTTACTATCACTCTATCATACGATTCTATTGCTTCACGTCTTCTTATACGACGTTGACACGGTGTTAGGTTAGGAGTGACTTTTATGCTATTGTATGGAATTAATGAGCTGATATTTTTGCTCAAATCAATAAATTGCTTAGCATCGTTACAACAGTCAAACTTAAATAGTAGAGGGCAAGTCAATCTATCCGACCTTTTTCTAAGGCGGATGACTTGGCAGTTGACTTTCAGCATATCGCATGCTTTAAGGCAGATGTCCCTCAACTTATTTGGGTGTATGCGATCAGGGAGATTGTAAACTACTGCATTGTGGGAAGACATCATTCTTTTCGTCACTTCTTCAGCCACAAAATCTAAAATACACTCAGCTTTAGTGAGTTGTTCGAGATTTTTATCGGTATTAATACCCCATATGTGTGTGAGGGGTGCTAGTTGGTTAAGTCTACTGTAAATTTCGGCTAGGGAGTTTTGTAACTGACGAATGTCAGTACTATATCGATCAGCATTCTCGTATACGTGAGATACACTGTTAGACTCCTTGGCTTTTGGTATATTGGACCTAGGCCTAAGTAAAGCATGAGGTCTGGTGGACTGTGTTGACGTTTTGATGCACGTGGGCATTTCGCTTTTTATGTCAACTAGTCTTACCGTTGGCATACTGCACGAAGAAATAGAGGGGTTGTTACTCGGAGAATCAGGTAGTGTTAGTGACACTTGTGGGTAGGTAGAATGGGGTTCAAAGGATAAATGCTTATCATTTTCAGGTACTGAGTCATCAGTCTTAGGAGTTACGGACTTTGACCTTTTAGTAGGCTTGAAAGCTGGTGAAATCTCTCTTTTACCCGAGTTACTTGACATATTTTGAAGCTGTATGAGTTAAAATCCTGTCTAACAGATATATATGAGTATTTAATTATTTCTACGTATTAACCGGGTTAATACTAGGATCAGAGACTATTAGTATATAACGTATTACAGATAAAAAGTGCTCAGTTATAATGTAAGGAAGTACTGATCAGTTAAATCTCTATTAACTGGGCAAGTGTCGGTTAAAATTTATTAACCTAGAGTAAAGTGTAAGCGATAAACGCGATAGGATGATAATCTAAGGACAATACAGCCTACAAAAGAACAAGTCTAAGAGTTTCTAAACCACGTGAAAAAATGTTACTACTTTCAAATTACGCGCCTGTGGACATTCCATAATGTGAGTACCCTATTTATAAAACCCCGAGTTAAGCTATATCATTGTCTATAGTGCTGTGCTCCATCAAAAGCTCTCATTCTATTGAAGTATAGTAAGATTACCATGTCAATCAGATCACAAGTAATTTCATTAAATAAGACTATCAGACGCTAAATGCATAACTAAGTGTCAAGGAAGCAATGAATTCAGACACCGTTGTATCCTTAAGATAGCAGATGGCCAGATATTTCAGCTCCTACTATTTACCTAAAATTCGCGAAGTAGCAGGAGTATTATTTGTTGATCAATGGTTCTGGATATCTCTTTTTAGTCTTGATTTATGTTTAATGACTAAGTAAGTTACCATCCAGGTTTCTAGATATGTTTCGGCTTTTCAAGATGAGCAGAATACCTTGAGTAGTAAAATTGGTATATCACGCTCAGTCAATTTATGGTGACTTGTTGCGATGTCATCAGAACTTGACTTTTCATCGGTCTTATTAGTGATTGTTACTGAGGTGATGGTTAGAGCTATCGAGATTATTCTCGATAATGCATTTAATTTTGATATCCGAAGCATGCATTATAATAAAACTTTTGTGCAACCATTCGTTCGGCAGTCCATAGATTACATGTTGCTTATTATGGGCCACTGCATTATAAACTACTCAATGAACGTTGTAAACTTCACTTCTTCCGTTCGGTTTTTTCAACAGATGACAGAGGCTTTGGAATTGAGATGAGCTGGTGGGCCCTGTATTTTCTCTAAAAAGTTTGTTAACATGATTAATTTTCCCATACATAACTGTAGGGTCAATTAGTGTATGAGCTTTAGCAGAAATCCACGATGCCTAAATTTTATATGTCAACAACATTTCATGACAGCAAAGAAATGTATTTTCGGCAAACTAGTCCCATGTCATTTTTACGAGCATGATCAATAGCATATAACACGGCTGTTTTTTACAAACTAAATAGGTTTAGAATAATGAATAACTGCCTAGGTTAGTTTACATACGCTCTGTCACCCAGTTGAAACTGAAACAAGGTATTTTAGTTGACGGTGGTTGTGAATTTCACATAAATTTAAATGTACAAAATTGCCGAAATAAGTACTGTCACCAATTTACTTAAACAATAGTTTCCCAATCAGTGGTGAAATCTAAATTACATTAAGTAGATAATTTGATAAAGGATGTGAGAGAATTAACAAGTGCAACAAATAAATGTTATTCTATCCATTCTGGATAGACCACGTACAGATCGTTCAAAAAATAATCCCTTAATTCTGTTGTAACATCAAACGTTTCTAATTGTAAAAGAATGTTTCAATTCAAAATCATTGCAAGTAACACAGCCACGATTGGAAAGAAATTATTATGGCAGCTGCTATAACTGAACATTGACCAAAACAACATAGATGCAGTTCAAGAATAACGTGAAAATTCAATCAAGACGTAAGGAAAAAAACAACAGTGAAATACAAATAATACCATCTGAAATGAAATTAAAACGTCAACAAAATGTACGTCTGAGGGAATCGAAAGAAAGTAGTAAGAACAGTGTGTATTTGAAGGGATTTTCATGCACAGACCTTCCAAAATGGATCTCACAGGGATTTCCAACAAGGCTAAAAGCCAGCCAGAGTCAGCAGAACGTGACATTAATAAATCACTAAGGATTTACAGCATTGTTCATAAGGGCTACCTCCTGACTATTATTGTCATGAAAGTGTTTAATACGCTGATGACTGTTATAAAGTAACAATTAAAGAGCTCTTAGTATAAGCTGTGACCCTGACAAACATGTGAGTTAGTTCTGTATCCCAGGTGTAAGAGGGAACTCAATGGCTGTGCAGAGCGAACGTGATTCTCAAAAAGAGAGACAAAGGAACAGCAAAGCATTAGGATGTAAATCCTAAACAATGGTTGATGGTTTGTGCCGAACCAGGCGAGGGTATGACAAGTCATTAAAAAAAATACATACTAGCCGTCATCACTAGAATAAAGTTCATTTTAAGAGTCTACAGATAAGAGAATACAGTATTAAAGGACAGTGAGTGGTGATGTGTAAAAAGGTGGAATGGATTCAAATGACGTAAAGAAAGTCAAACTTAAAATCAGGAAAGCTGTTTACTAGAATGAAAGGTGTATTGAAAAAGAATAAAGTGCCCAAAAACGTTAACAACTATATCTTCCATTGTCTGTTATTTCTTTATTATTCTTACTTTTTCATCCAATATCAACTACTTGGTCGTAACGTAAACATCTAAGTTAACATGTTAAAGGTAAACCTATTAGTGTAGTGAATCCATCATAAATTGGAAGCGTTGATTTGAGTAGCGAGTGCTGGAAACAACCCAAATATCACTGATTGATTTCCTCGCCCTCCATCACAAAGAGCCTGAAACATAAAAAGTATTCAGTCCCGCAAACGTGATTGTACTAAACTTATCACTCTCACTACAAATGTTCTTTTTCAGTAATTACTCTCTATCCTTTTGTGATGTTGGGCTCTTTTAAGCCTACTTTTGGACAAAATGTTATATCTTGCTTGGTGCTTTATGAGAATTTAGTCTGTGATTTACGTGAGTTCCGTGTTATACACGGAGATCGTGGTAATCCACATACTTGTGTTAAGATATTTTCAACAGATCATAAGTTCGTACTATCACGTACGTTATACGCTATGACATTCTGTACATACTGAGGTTTTTGTACATTTCTGAAGATATATGATCAACTGCTTTTTAGGCGATTTTTGTAATTTCGAGATCAGGGTTTTTTGAGGCACTAATCAGACATTTGTGTGGTAACAAATCGTGAATAGTTTGGGTGAGGTAAATTTCCACTTGACTGTTCTTAGAATTTTTCCTGATGAAAAAATTGGAGTTAATCTAAAGGTCGCTATGTTTGACATGGTTGCATACAGATCTGTTGCAAGTCTCTATCGCGTGATCACCCTGTGTATACTTAGTTGAAAAAAGAAATATATCTTTAGACTAATACTCGAGATCTATATCATTTGATGATCTATTACGGTCTGACTTACAATCTGTGAACCGCTATACATGGTATCCGACTATGGGTTTGTTGATTGCCTGGGTTCAGCCACGTTTCTAAGAAAATTCCCAGCAGTAATTGGTGCCTCTTAGTGGATTGTAAGAAGTTTAAAATAAAATTGACTAACGTGGTTAATGAGTGGTTCTATTTATATCTATAAAAGGGGCTCACGGTTGATGTAGGTCATGAAAAAGTACATGATGCATTTCTAGTGTGTCTATAGAGAGGTCGGAATACGATTCAGATTGACCAATGTCTATATAGATTCACATCATTTACTTTGATGAAATATTTGGTTCTTTTGCAGCTGATGTAAGCATCAAGGGAGATTAAATTTTTTAGATGCCCCGTGAATCATCAGAAATATATATTTGAGTAGAAATCATGTTAGCTGAGTGGCGATCATTACAACTTACCGTAACAGACGATACATGTTCGCCGGAAAGAGTAAATCTAACATCTTTAAGACGTACTATGTATACGCTTATGGACCAAAAGAGCACTGCTTGTAATCTAAAAGACTACGGCTTTGAAGTTGAAAACAAAGATGAAGTGTCGAATTGATGAAAACACTATCAAAATATAGTATTTTCCGGGAATAAATGTTGTCAGCTTTGGGTGCAAAATTATAGGCGGATAAAAAGAAAAATGTGGTGAATAAGAGTATTTGAATTATTTTACAAACTAAGAAATTTCATGCAGTTAGTTCCCTTTATGAATTTAAATAAAGTCAGAATAAATATTGATGCAGAATAGTATGAATTCCAGCTAAGCTGACAACGGTGTGGGAAACTAACTGCTCACTCAAACAAGCCGAAATCGACAAGTCCTCTTTTCTCGGTAGCTTTAACTGCATTTACTAATTTACATGTACGTGTTAAAGCACATACATTGAAAGAACCGAGAGAAGAGTACATGTTCGCATTTCTGAGCATGTTCCCAAGAAACTGAGGCTGCGAGGGACCAGGGCTCTCAACAGTGTAATAGCTCGGCATTTACTCGACACCGGGCATACCATTGACATTTCTCATGCTTTTAAAATCATTAGCAAATAAAGAAGTACAACTGCTCTCCGGTTCGCTGAAGCGATCGCGATAAAGAAACTCAAACCGGATCTATGTACTCAAAAAGAGACAGCGATAAACTTATTACTACACTGGTAATCCGTTTTTGTTTTTTTGTCTTGTTTTTTGTTTTATCTTTTGATATTAGTTTTATCTTGTTTTATATTTAGTTTTTATTATATTCCTCTTCCCTTACCCAATTCTTAAGCCACCCTTTCGCTTACACATTTCCGCTCCCTTGTCTCTATTAGTTATATGAACTCTCCAAATTTCATCTAATTACTGCGTAACCCACCCTAATTGTTTTTAATTACCACTAAAATATCACACATTTGATCTGATCTGTCTTTGAACTCCACTCAACTATTAAGCCACCCACCCTTTATGCTTCCTTCACTCTAATACCTAATAACCTCTGACCTTTCCTTGCATGTATATATATAGCTATCATTGATGACCTTTTTTATTCCAATCCTTTACATTCAATTATGTCAATTGTTCCATACTATTTATTATTCCAATGCTAAAATTCTAATACATATTTGTTTGTAAGCAGCTGATGAGGAATCAGTAAATATAATGAATTAATACTATTCTGCATCAATATTTATTCTGTCTTTACTTAAACTAGGAATTCCTGAAATAGCACATTCTAAGTAGACAGAACTAGGTCAGTATGGACGAACGTATTGTCTTTGAAGTTATAACTCAAGCATCCATCAAGCACCAAGGAATCATTAGTTTATACAAACACCACAAAAAGCACGTGAAAAGTTATAGCCTTCAATTATCGGTGCCCTAACCCAGGCTTTTCGTTGGTATAAATAATGGCTTTAATGGGGTGTATTGGTTTGTCTAGTTGAAGTGTTCAATAGCGTTTCTTGCGAATCAGAGTGCATGCCATATCGTAGTCTCGTGACCACTGATCGACTTATGCCCCAGTGTTTGCTGACGTTTAATGTAGAGGTAGCGAGTTAGCTTATCAGGCTAACCAAACTATAACAGACTTCTTGGTTGATTTTGTGAGGGACTCTGGAGCTCCGTTCAAATCAACTGGACCAGATTTAGGAATCTACAATACTGAGTGAAGGCGTTTGTATGAGGTTAAAGATGAGAGCTGTAGACTTGTGTACTTAAAGCGGTTTCTCATAAACTTGCCTAATATTCCATGCAGTTGCTAAAGTACAAAGATATTACTCTTCAGAGGGTCTACTATAGGAATTTCTACAGAAGAGCTTCACTGAGTATAAACGTCAAGTTTTGATTCCGTAACAATCTGTTGATTACTAGCCGCAGAGTGATTATAGTGACACAGAATTCTTCCCCACGGGTGTCTTATCTGCAATAATAAGTATAATTTCAGGACCGCTGTATGTGATTCGGTGATGAAGTGAACTTTGGGTGGTGAACAGTTTAGTTCATGAAAAAGGCTGTCAGATTCGAACATTATGGCCTATAGAGAATCTTCTAGTAATCATGAATGTGGTGAGATTTTCTGGGTGCGTCGAAATCATTAGACGTCCGAGTCAAGGTCGCGAGATGACGGCGATGTGCAGCCCGATTCCGTCGTATTTGTAACTTATGATGGATGTTTTTTCGTTCAGCGTTCTGTTTTGTTTGATCTATCACTAAAGAGCAGTTTTATCTGTTTCTGTTGAACAGATATTCTTATTTAAACTTAACTTACACAGTTTATGTTTTTCACTAGTGATTAGACTACGATTTTCTCAGTTCCCGTGCCTCGATTCGTTAAGAGGCCATAATCTAATAATTCTCAGAGGGCAACATCCATTTCAGTTTAGGGGGTAGTTCACACTGTTCTGGAGTTTATGACTGAATTGGCGAAACGGGAAAACTCATCAATGTTTTAGAAACTGCGTTGATTTATAGACCCTGGTCTTGCTGACAGAACTTTAGTAGTTTGAAAAATCAGTATGGTGTTATGAAACGTTAATTTGTTGTTTGAAGGCGAGATTTAGTGTTTTCCAAATCATCAGAGACTGCACAACAGTAGTCATTGGTGAAATATTAGTGTCCATTGTAAGTCGAGCTGTTATGCATTCTAAAATTTGGAAAATTTCTGTGAACGATGTACCTAGAAGAAATGCTACCAGGTACTTTGAACACGAAAGTCTAGCCACGATATAGATTTATGGCAGTGACTTTTGTCACAATTATTTAACTGCCCACATTGTCAGTTAGATCTAATTTTATGATCACAACAGTTAGGTCTGAAGGGTAGGACAAAACCGTAATTAATCGCAACCCAAGGTCATCTCGCAAGTTTCTGAATTCTCAAATGATGAGAGAGCAATTATGGGGAAGCTGATCTTTCCAATATTACCTCGAAGAAAAAGGTAACTATATTTTCTACGTGACTTGATGGGTTCTGACTTGTGTTACTTTCATACTCTTACTCCAGAACAGTGTTTCAGGATTTTATGTACAGAGTGAACATAAATTGATTGACATTTGCATTGAGTTATCAACAACTTAAACATGTATACAACAGTTTGTTTATATGAGTTCTAGAGAAATTTATGTGATCGGAGAAGTCTTGTTCGGAGCTAGTAGTATCTTCTCTCAATGAGTCACGAAACCTTTGTGCAACTAAATAAAACACTACATTTTGTGTCCATTATGTGAGATATGATTATAAGAATATACATGTTAGTACATAATTTCGTCCTAAATGTAATTTACAATACACACATTGAACAGCTCTTGGTGTGTGAGGCGACCCTCTCCCTTATATTGGTGGCATGTGTTGCGAAAAGTTATTATTTGATCGGATCCAAGTAAATTAATAGAATGCAATCAATATAGTGCATACAGCGACCCCTAACACAAAGGGAAGTAATTTTTTCTACGAGTTTCAGGCTGGCACTATAAAGTAAAATCTAAATACGTTCGGCCTACTGGAGTGATGTAGGCTGGAGGTAGAAATTCCAATGCACCACGTTTTGTTATTGGGAAGAAATCACAGAAGGACACTTGCACCTTGATAGAATCAAAGAACAAATCCACTTAAACTAAATAAGAATGTTGTCACAATCCAGAAAAGTCAGGACTTACTACTAATAGATAGACGGGCATTTCAGGGTATTTATTCTGCGGTCTTATATGCGTTCCTGGCCACAAGCAGGCGAGTTGAAATATCGTTAGTTGACTTATCTACGATCGGTCCCATATTTCATGAGGTGGATCTGATTATATCGCTATTACAGGCCTAAGTACAATGGCCTATGTGAGTTAGCAAAAATATGAGGCTACATTACTCAGTTGCTGGGTTAGCTTTCATATTAGCTGAATAGGAAAATGACCATATGTTTCGTGAAATTTATTCCACATGAAAGTTTATTGATGAGAGACGTGGTGTATGTTCGCTCTAAATGTCCACCGAGAAAATTCTGAACGAATAACATGGTCCTTTATGCCTTTATCTAGAATTCAAAAATATTTGTATTGTTTTACGTTTCTAAATCATCGATACACACAGTGTTTAGAGTCTCCCGCCTCATCCAAGCATCATGTCAACTGGAAGACTTTTCGATCACTTTGGTGACAATCCAGCTGATCAAGAAGATTCTGTGGATTTCGAATTCTTTGAAGAACATCGGTGAGTGATCGGAATGATAAATATCCTAACTATTGGAACCAAAAGTAATTGTGGCAAAATAATTTATTTATTACCATGTGACATGCAACTACACTTGTAAAGGCTTTATTTTCTTTTAGTCGTACATTCCTAGGAATGTGTTCAGAAAACCTTGTAAAGGTCTTACTCTCTGTTCTTTCCTTGTACTTGTTTTTTGAGTTGTATGCAGCTGATGACAAGTCATGAAATATAATGAATTCATTTTATTCTGAATACCGTGTTGTTCGTGCTTTGCCTAAATTTATCAAAGGCTTTGGTTGAATTCTAACCAGGTAAAAATTGGGATGCTTGATGTTAGGAAGGAACAAATACATAATCTTGATACATATTTTAGTCAGTGCTGTTAATCTGTTGATACTGTGAGTTTTACAGATTCAACTAGCTGTTAGCTAATTTTTGTTAACCACTGCTCAGTTTAATATCTTTCCATTTGCCTGATAACCATGTATTTAAATCGTGTATTACTGAATGCAATTTAAACATTATCTTTGAATCAGTAACTAAATCACTGGTTGTATCTGTTGTGGTTATATTTTATGGTGCTATGGAATCTTATTTCCAGCCTTACAGCCACCCTCGCACCTAGTATCATCAACCCTTGCTCTATTGAAACGAGGAGCAGTTCATCGCAGTTCTGCCAGTTAGTATACCATTGCTTTAGGGATTTGCGGCATATAACGATGAACGACACAGTTCACTAAACAATGGGTATATTATTGATTAATTTTTATGATATTAAAATCCTAATACGGAACTTTTTAAACTCTCATTGTAATTATGAACTTCAATATTTTTATAAAAGCTCTTCATTTTACGTGTCTATCAGTGAATGTATGTTGAATTAACATTATTGAAAACCTAAGTACATATAGCTGTCTCTGTAGAATCATATAAATAATGCGATGAACATGTTATGGATACAATATGAAATTATCTTATTAACTAAGTTTATGAAGTCCAGAAAGACGTGTATACATTTCAGATGTTTCTGTTGTCCATTTTTTAGGATTTATCCACAACTTAACGTTTAAGAACTACTAAACCTATAGTAGTCAGTTGAGTATTGATTACTAGGAATTATAGTATTAAATATCACAACCTTAGCAATATATAATTCGAAAAAATTATAGTATAGTACAATACGCATAAGAAAAATAGTTTTCATCGACACTAAATATTAGTACAAAAAACATGTATAAAACTGATACAATAATGTATCGTGAGACATAATACATTGTCTTTACTTCCTATTATTCGTTGTCTCAATAATCTCCAGTAAGTAATAAGAAATCCCTCAAACCTATTTTAACACATGTCAAGAACAGAGGCATTTGTAATTATTTACATGGTTTGGGTAGCAGCATTGAATTTCTGGTAGCGAAATAGTGACCCGAGTAAATCGTCATGTTGAATTTCAGTGTAACAACATTTCTAAGTGCTTTATTCAAATATTTAACTAACCGATTAGTTAGAGGTTATCCGATATGCTCATTTCAAGAATGTCTGGTCAGAACAGTTTTGAACTAAAATGAGAAAAATAAACTTTGTTTTACAAATTCTTTTTGTAAAGATACAATTTCTGACTTCCTTCAGATTTTAGTGGAATGGAAGTGTCAACTATTGTATTATGGTTGCAAGAATTTGTCTAACTATTCTGATAAGTATTCCGATTGTTTGATTAAGCAATTTATTCGATCACAAACCCCTGTCATTAGTTTCGACTGTCCATTTGAAACTATGAACTTTACAAGCTTCATAGCTTCAAACTTTTCAAAGCAAAATTATTTATACATGAGCAAGACATTAAAGTCATCCAGTGACTTCATAAATTAACAAATGAATAAACAAATTTTATATGAGGTTACAACTTCACTTTATCACATATCTACACAGTATGTACTACCCCGATATGGTTATATCAAGGATCGTGTTCATTCATTTTAGTAATATAGGACCTGTTCTTTGTCACAAATCATGATTTATAGCACATATGTCTGGGATAAGAATCGATTGGCAAAATGCTATTTTAATTCAGTTGGTTGAAATCCTTATATTTACAGCTGAACGAACCATAAATGGGAAATCCAGGTATACTTGCAAATGAATAAATATCTGAATATCAGTTACAAGCTATCAAATTAGTATCAAATGCAGTCAAAAAAGAATGCATCATAATTGAAAAACTGAGTTAGCGCAATAATAGAGTGGCTGCAAGCATTGACAAGACAAAGTTGATGGAGAGTCTTGATTTTACTAGTCCAAAATCAGTCAAATCATTGCGCTTAGAATTTCCCAAAAATGTAACTTCTATTATAGAATCGTTACTGTGGTCTCAACATATTCAACAATGTATTCCTCGCATAAAAAATGATCCGCTCCCCAAACAATCTCATGAAAACCACTGATTTGCTCAGATATAAAACTAAAACTATTAGGATGTTCGCGTGGTTCTAGACCAAGTTATGTGGTAAAATTTCATTAATACAATGGGGCAGCAAATAAAAACTATTATTTATTCACTCTCGGTAATTACGCACTGACACAATTGTCTTAAATTTTGAGTCAATGATGAGGTTATAATCCATAGATGAGACAAAAATCATAAAAAGTGGTGAATATGTGAAATCAATCGAAATTATCACCTCTTAATCAAATTGGCAATAGATAGATCCCATATCGTTTTGCTTGGAGTGTTGACATGGTGATTAGAAGTATTCAAACTGTTGTACTGACTAAGAATTCCCCCAATAGTGCAATCTGATGTAAGTAGAACTAAATGAGCACAAATGAAAGTATTGTGTTTGGAATTCTTAATAAGCGGGAAATCAAGTACAAATGAGTCATCAATTCGTACAAATACCACAGTTGACCAAGAAATAAGCCTGATGGGTAGATCTTAGTGTTTTTCAGACTTAGTAGATCTGAGAAATACTTTTAAGTCACCTACTTTCAAGCTGACTTTTAATCATGTTTGGTTTTGTGTCTGATATTCTGTATAAAAGCATACAAATTTATCAACAAAATAACTTGTTTTGCTCAACAGTTGTCTCGTTTTCCAATATTTGCTACTTCAGTGACTTGCGTCGATAATTCGGTCTCATTAGCAGTTGTCACTAGGCTACAGCAATTTCAATTCTATTAGTTTGTCTAATATTATTTGTGCATCCTCTATTATTGATCACAAAATTCCACTACTTAGCAGATTAACAACCTGGCTTGTTATGAAGATTAAAAATATGGAAATAGGTCGGAGTATTTATCCTCTTATTTCTATGAAGAAAGGTCAGTCGTACTTGCATGCTGCAAAGTTATTTAATTTAATAAGTGATATCCCACCATTTATTTCTAACTAATTCTAGGTTGGATATCCAGGTACTGAAGTGGAAAGTGAAACACCAATACAGGTATTGGGTCATTAAATTTCGATCAATTATCTAGACGATACTGTTTTCTTTAAGAGGTTTAGAAATTCTGTTATTGACTCGATGTTAGGATCTTAGGCGGAAACTGTTGAGAGTATCTCAAATAATGAGAAATTAAATCTCACTTCTCTTCGGGCTTTAGGGGAATTCTTCTTTTGAAGAGTAGCATCAGATGGACTAATTCTCTGCTGTATATAAGTATTAAAGGATAATTTTAATAATGAATAGAAATCAGGTAATAAAAACTTTAAAGTGCCAACTTCCAACGTATTAAAAAGTGGGATATATATATATATAACCTCTGATAAGATTTTAACAAATAATCAAAATGAAGTACTTATGTTTAATATGGATGTTAAACTTTATTATTGAAATGTATAAGGGTCTCTTTTTTTACTTTTTCATGAGATGAGACTGATTATGTTTTATTCTGAGGGCTTTCCAACATACCCAGTTTTTTGTATATTTAAATAATCTTATTCCAGGCATCAGGATACTTTACTTTATTAATCATTTAATAGACAGTCTTTTAGCCATTTCACAGCCTATGTAAAGTTTAACAAAAGACATGTACATCATTCAATGCATATAAGGAAACGAAAATTGACTGATAAAACTATAGACATTTGAGAGGCTCAAGTGTTACCACTGTTATATTTATTTCAGGTAATGTTCGGGATAATAATGTTAGTATATAACTTTAATTTAAATTACATATCTAAGTACTTCAGAAATCATGTTATATATATGTATACTCTGGAGGGTTATGAAGAAATTCAGTATACGAGATTCGATAATAATAATAATACGCTATAGATACCTGGACAACTCAGTGATTTCACTTTAAAAATGCGGAGTTCTTTTTAATAGGATTTCGTGGTTATCGATTTGCTGAAACGAAATATGCCCATTAAGACTGAAAACACAAAAGGCTAGTTAAACGGAAAGAGGTTTCTTTTTGAATTAACTTTTTTATTATTTTATCTTAATCATGATTATTGTTATTATCTGAATATAAATTATTCACTAAACATTAGTAAATGAGTTTATCCATTTTAAAATAAAAATTTTTCATTGAGAACTTCACAAAAGCTTCTTTCGTTTAATCAATATTTTGACAGTTAATAATTCACACTAATTCTACCGTCTGTTTCGTAATTTCCATTTGTATGAAAAAAGCGAGTCTATACCGGAATCATTGAAAAAGAATAACAATATAAATTATGAGAACAATAATTCGAATTTAGTTAAGGCAAACACTAAAACGTTTGTAGTAAAACAAAAACAAGAAGATGATCTGTATCAACGGAATGAAGATCTTGATCTAAACGATGAAACATATCACAGCACTGAAGAGGAAGAAGAGAACAAGAAGGAGAAAGAAGATGAGAACAATTTGGTCGAAAGTCCAGCATTTCACAAACCAGTTAACGATTCTGATAGAAGAAATATGAATAAAGCTGTAGTGAAGGATATCGACAATGACTTAGTGAGTGATGATGACGACAAAGAAGAATCGGTTTCATCTCCTGACGAGATTTCTAATATTCGTAGAAGTAAAAGTAAACATGTAACATCTAGAAATTCTCCAATACGACAATCACCAGACAAAAATAACAACCAGAAAAAACAAACCAGACCCTCATTTCATAGTACTTCAAATTTGGATATTTATAATGTAAACAATGAATGTATTAATGTTGCACAAATTGCAGATGCTTTGAAAAGTTTTGACAAAAAAATCCATCGCTTACATATTCGTCCACCATGGAAAGATCCGAATTCAAGACCACTTCCAAGTGATCGAACAATAGCATTTTATAACATGTATGAGGATTATTTAAAATATCGAGATCAGCGACCATTGTCAAGTTTAGGATATTCAACAACAAAATGTTTGAATGACGAAGTAGCTGTGCGTAGATTGTATCATTCAACACTGAATCGTTTGCGTCAAAATGAAAAAATACAACTGGAAAACTATGTAAGTTTGTCATGAACTGAATATGGTTTACTATTTCAGTTTCAAGCCTATAGAGTCATGTCAGGATGTTTGTAAACCTATTATTTGGCTTTAAGATACGGCCACACGATATGATAAATCAAAATTCTACTTTGTTCCTATTTGCTCAATATGCAATAAGGTCTTCATTATTTCAGTGTTTTTCTACTTTTTGCTCTCTTTTCTCTCTTACTAATGTGAAACTTGTAAATGACGAGAGCATAATTTAAGAGCGAATCTATCATATTTAAGGTGGCTAGTTTCAGGTTTTGACGTTAGATTCACTAACCCATATAGCTAAATAACATTTCGGCCTTATAGTTGATATGAGTTCATGTTTACAACCCTAGCTTCTAACTCTAAATCCCGATTTTTATTTCTCACACTAATTTATATCCTTCTTTAGATCTAAGTAGGTAAGTGAATTTTCTTAAGGTCGCTCAAATGTAGTGCAAATGTCGTTACACCTTGAAAATTTATTTCTAGTTTGATTTTGACAGATTAATAATGAATTAACAAAAAGATATCATATTTAAAGATGTGTAACGTAAAAATGTGTAACATTTAAGTACGAAAACGTATGGTAATCATGCATTCGTGCAAGTAACCTTGTTACAACAGATCTACTAATTTTATTATAAAGTTCACTCATTTAAAAGACAGCTGTATTATTATTATTATTCTTTCATTATTTGTGAACAAATGGATTTGAAATATATTGAAACTGAGAAAGATATTTGTGTATCCAGGTGATGATACGGAAAAATGAATTTAAAAAAAAAACACGTTAAAAGGAATAGTACTATGGTATGTTCTACTTATATCCACATATGTAGTATATGCTGATTGTCAGACATAGAATGTATTTTGGCACAAGATCGATAAGGAACGAACAGGAATGAAGCGCAATCGGTACAAAAATGCATGAACAATGAAATCAGAGAAGACGGACTGATATTTGCAGAAGAAACAGTCAAAATTGAGACAATTGATTGTTATTTTGCAAATTAACTGTTCACTGTATGGCTATCAGAATATAATGAGATAGTCTGTAATTTGTGCTTAAATATGTTCGATTGTCCCCACCACCGGTCTAATTCACTACAGTAATATAGTAGTGGAAATTTAAGAAAACACAACGAAAACGTTTTTCATAACTTACAAAATATGTAAATATACATCTCCCCTAATAGCTTCTTTTCTTTTAAAATTACTATTTATTCTTCTTTTCAATAATACTTAGGAATTAGCTAAACGTTTACAAAAAATTCGACCAACAACTGGTATGACTAGAGAAGAACAATTAAGAGATTATAAAAAATATTTTATTACACCAAATTCATTATATCCCTATCAAAAATCTTCTTATCTACAAAATTTCCATATAAATCAGAAAAATATTAAAAATAAAAAAACAAAAAATACTTTAAAACCAAATGAATTACCATTTAAATCATATAATAAGTACCAAACAAATAGTAATAATAATAATAGTAATAATAATGGTAATAATAATAATATGAAGCGATTCAATAAAGATGTTGGAGATAAGATTAAACTTGAAACATCTTATAATTCAGAATCTAAACATGAATCAGATTTACATTCTTCTAATTTGAATCAACAAATTAAATATTCAAAACAATTCAATAAACCAATAATTATTAGACAACAATCTCCAAACAATCGTTCATCATCATCATCGTCGTCGTCGTCAGGTTCATTTAATTCATCACCTGAATTATCGATTAAATAATAAGATCCGAATACTTTTAAAATGAATTAATTTTTAAATTTTCTTCAATTTATTTTTTAAAAGAAATTGTATTTTTAAATACGGTGAATAATATTTTAATTTCAAAAGTGAATGTGAATTAAAACAAAAACATTCATTGAATAACAGATTACATAGAAGTGAAAACTATGGATAATATAACTAAATGGTTGTACGGTAAATTTTTCTTTGTTTTCTTATTTATCTTCTATTAATTATTTTATAGTTTTATATTTTTAATCAACGATCAATAACAAAATATTTTGTACACCATACATATTAAAATATATACTGTTATAAAGGTTTCATCAATGGGACTAATTTTGTTTTAATTGTTTAAAACTATCATTTTGTTAAAATAAACGATATGAGGTTTTCGTTAATAATTCTTTTTTTCTTGTTCATGGATTGACATCATTTTGAATATTGCAGAACATTAGAAAGTATTGAATATGTGTTGTTTGAATAGTTCATGTTCATTGGTGAGAATAAAGTTCATTTATTGAATAATTTATCTAGTTGTGTCATTTTTTACCAAAGGCTATAAATTTTGAATGATATATGTAACGATTAATTTTAGTTTTGTTTTAAATCCCAAAATTCTAGGAACCCTTCAATACTCATTTAAAATAATAATTGTCAAGGCTCACGATGATATTAATTTCAAACTACGAAGTCGAAACAATAAGATGGTCTCCAGTTTTCATCAGTTTTCCAGGTGATATCATTATAAGATGGATACTATTTCTAGGCCAAACTAAACATCAGAATATTTTGATATTTTCATCCAAAAACTGCTAATTTATCATTCGTCTATATAGATTATTTAGGGGTCAGTCATTTACTCTGGTATCCACTTTAAAAAATTCACATTTCGTACACAACATCTCATTATTAAGCTAGAGTAGCGCTATTAAAATAGCGGTTTTTGTAATTTAATAGGTATAACTGTATATCCAAAGAAATGTTGGAAAAACACCAGCAGTCAGGTTTTATTAGGGAACTGAAAGATAAGGATTCTAATAACTAACAAATTCGTCCAGAAAATCTTCCTTTAATTCTTAGCATTCTTTCGGAATTTTACATTTCTCTTATAAAATTGTTTAAATTTTTAGAAAGATTGTGATGTATACAGATTCTGTTTATTATGCGGTTCGGTACTAATTCTGTCGTCCTTGAGTTGTAAAAAGTTTAATTTTATTTGTTTTCACAGTTAGCATTGCAGTCTGGTCCACAGAATGGTGATTTCTAAACATGCGGTTAATTCGTAATGAAGAATGTTGAATGTGATCATACTGCTATTAAGTCAAACATTTTGCATTGTCACATTGTATTTTATGATAGTCACCAAGTGTTTTCAACTAATGTAAGCGGCGGTGGACTATCTCAACCCATATTTCGTTAACTTCACAGTGACCATCTGCAGTACTTAGATAACTACTAGTAAACTGTACCATTATTATCAGGTTAAATGGTCTTGTGGTGATTTTGTAGAATCTTAAACTTCCCATCCTGAACTGACGCAGTTTGAAAAATATCATACAGTGACTGAGCCGGGAAATTCATACTAGTGGATTTGGTCTTAGTGATTGAAAACCGCTGTGCTCACTGTGATACTTGATTCGTTCCACCGTATAATCGTGAATACGCTTCACTGATAAATCTTTATCTAGGACCAAACAATTGTCTTTTTCTGGTTATATGCTAATGGTTATCCAGTTGATGTCAGAATGAGACAAAGATTCTTTTCAAAGTAATATCTAATTATCATTAGGGCAGTTTGCTGAAACCAATATATTAGAAATCACGAAATGATAAATTCAGTTCTAGATATTGAAAATATGTAATTTGATAAATATTGAACTACTAATAAACTCGGGTGGTTAAACTTCTAACAGATATGTCATTTATTCACATAGTATTGTGAGGAGTGATATACTGAATATGGTGAGAGAAATTATGAAAATGTCAAACCGAAACATTAGACAAGTTCTATAGATTCCCCAAGTCTTGATCGTCTTTGTGCAAAGAGATATGTATATTTTAAAGAGTTATTACCTTATATTAAAAATGAGTAGTTGAAAAACTTAAAAAGGGACAACATCTTTAATAATTTGTTTATTGTTTTATTTTTCTTGAAGAATTTGTATTCACTTTTACTTAGTTAATTTATCTAATTTCCTGTCATTACTTTCATCATTTGTATTCTCTTCTCAATATTATTCATTTGTGGATTCCGGATTACAGCCAATTAAAAAATTATTACAGGTGACACTCTCAAAAACAAGTTCACTAATTCCTAAGTTTTTTTATTACACCCTTAAATTTCTATTCAATGGGTGGTAGAGAATCATAATGACCGTGCAATTAATTTCAAGTCTTTGAAGTGGAATACGATAAACTATCAAAGTTATCATCATATAAATAATTAGTCACAAGAATATAAACAAGAAATACGAATATTTCAATAGAAAGAAAAGGATAAAAGTCTCATATTATTTTCAGTTATATATTTCAAAATAGCCTGAACTAATGAAACTCTATAGTGAATCTGAAGTTTATAAACCAACAAAATTTCATAATGATTAATCATGAAAGTATTCGTTCAGTTTCACAATTTTCTATTAAACAAATTAGATTGGATCAAAGGAATGTTCTGTTTTAATTCAAAAACTAATAAAAAATTTCAACAATTATAATACAAAGATGGATAGTGGCTAGCAGTGGAATCCAGGACGTGCGTTTCGAGGCAATACGTACAGTATGCACATATGCCAATAAGAGACTGATCAGTTGCAGTCCTAAGCATCAATGGGAAGATTCAAACAAACAATACTAAGTGAATTCAATCATAATAAAATTTGTATATTAAATATTTAGAAGTAAATAACACGAATATTGAAAATTTTTGATACAAAACATTTTTGATTTTTATCAACCATTTATGTGTGAAATTTTGAGAAAAAGGAAATTTTCCACACAGATTTTATTACTAAGCTCATTTTTTTTTGTTTCTACCAACATTTTCCATTATAAATATCGATTGTTTAAAACTGCTTAGAAACTAATATAACTGCTGGATAATCATATCCTTTAGGATCGATTTCATTCAAACAAGTTCAGAAATAACCTTATATATCTCTTTCTCTGTCTATTTATTTTTTTTTCAGTGATTCTTTAGAAATTCTTGAAATCACTACCACTTATTATATTTCACTTAGTATGAACTTGAAACTACATATTACATATTCTCATTTATATTAGTGATTCAATGCAATTCTTCTTAGAACTTGGATACAAAATTAGTAGAGTCTTTGTTTCCCTAATTTTACATCCTTTTTTAATAACATAGTTGATGTATTTATGATCATTTTAAAGTTAGCTGTTGATTGCAAACATGATAAACGAAGAAAAAGTATCAATAATATGTAAAACATTCTTTTGTTTTTTTCTTCTTTACACATTGTAAACATTGTAGCGTTTATTTGTACATTAAAGGTAGGAGTTAGAATATCAGAAAAATAAATTTTATCGTATGGTATTCATGGTAGATGTTTTCTACAACTTAACAAAATGACATTGCTTTTGTGTATACTCGAAAACCTTTTAGGACTTAGTGATCTAATTTTAAATCTCTTGTACATCTTGACAGCTTGCCTCTTATATAACATATTCTATATGTCTTTAGTTAAATCCTAGTCACTTCTACTTGTCTTGTAATAAGAATATTTACTTCCTGAGGATATAAATTATTTAATGAGTACCACATACTTGTGGTGGAGTTTTTGGCTTGGGTAAATTTTTGTAAATGATATTACATAGTATTGATATACACTACTCTTTGTCCATAAAAGGTTTTGGTTTTAATATATATTATAGTATATAGATAACCAAAATCAATTTTGTTGTCAACTAACTATGAATGGGAATATATCCAAGAATTTTTATATTTTCATGACTGATTAATACTGCTGTTACCTGTGCCTTAAATATTTCTTACCAAGCTCTGTATAAATCACTTTATAATGCACACTTGAGCCTTGACGTTACACAGACACATTACTGGCAATTAGAAGTTAGGATTACCAAGGTTTGAATACGACAAGTATACATTATTTGATAATGTTAGACATATATATTTACACGGTTAAAATATACTTTAGGTAATTTAAGTCATCTACTCTTACATTAGTAATACTTAAACACAACTTTTTCTAACAGTAGTATTATTTTTATGCACATTTTTGGTTGACCTAGATAATTGTTACAATCGGTTCAAATCCCTTGACAATTAGTACAACAAATAAATTATTTAACATTCTATAGTATATAAGAAATAAAAAATGATAAGAACAATAAGAAACTTAACACTATTTAACAGAAATAAAAGCATCATAATAAAAAAACAAAAGTTACATTTCCGATCATCTATGCACGTTACTAAGACAATGCGAAGGCCATGGAAATTTAGTTGTTGAGTAGAATCAGAAGTCCTGGTAAATAAAACAGTAGTTAATAAATGGTGATAGTCAAGAAAATTTAATTGAAGTAGAGGAGATAGGGAAAATGATTTCAGCACATTCATTAATTACGCTTCTACAACCCGTCTAGATATTTTATAAAAATAGATTATGCTAAACTTTCACAGTGAAGATTTATTAGCTTACGTCACTGTATGTAATAAGTATGTATGATGTCTTAACAAACATACAAATCATTGAATTCTTCTCTATAGCGTCATTAACTTGTAAGCATATAAAATTACTTTAACTGATCGATCTGCTATCAGTTTTCTGTCAAAAACTGCAAGGTCCTGTTAGACCAACCCGGTGATAGCACGTGGTAGTTCTGTGCAATTAGATAAAACACAATGACCGATCTAATACGATTACAAGTAGTTGTGAATAGAACTAAGAAGCTCCCGTTGTAGAGACATCGCTTTCGGGATCCCTGAATAAATGATGTTCAAGGATAGAACATAAGTATGTGAAAAAAGAGCTTGTATTTGGAAGTGAATGCTCAAACAATAGTTCTGTAGGCATTCAGCATTGATCATGACCTTGTCAGTTGAGACGGACACAATACGCTGATGGCGCTCAGTCAAGCGTATCTACTATAGCCAGGCAAAATGTACATGAAATACTTTTCATCTAAATAGCTCAGTAGCCTGAGACCCATCTGCGAAATTACTGAATCTCTTGGTAAAATATAAGAACCATACACTGAATACTTCATTTGTAAAATTTCATCATTTGTCCTCCACAAGCTATATGATTCTTTCAAGTCACAATTCCTTTTAATTTCCCTTTCTCTTTCCTTCAACTCGACCTTCATAGCATTCTGTTCCATGTTTTCCGCTTCCGATTGGTGTTACATACTACTTATATCCGTCGACATAAGTAGCATACACCACATTACTACATGTCCAAATACATATACGTATTTAGGATGCCATACTTGAAGTAGACTTGCAGGGCGATCATGTGATATTTTTGTACAGAGAATATTTTTAGGATAATTTTCAAATCAAAAATATCATTGGGCTTGGTTAATTTTTTAAGTAGGGATCAAATTATTGATTGAGGAACACTGTTAAACCTGTTTGACTTATGTTAACAACACTAAATTTCACAACTCCAATGTCATGTCAAATGCTTTCCCGAAGTACGATATAAGTGTATATTTCATCGTGGAGACTGTTTACATTAGTCAACTAGTCATATGATCATCTATGAGGCTACCCAATACATCCGATGATATTAAAAGTAGTGTTAAAATTCTAAACAACCGGATTTGATTCTGTCTTCTCCGTTAAAAGTCGAAAAATGGGATTGTTGTTTTCTACAATTTTGATGATTGATTGTAATCTAAGGATTGTTGACAGAGAATACTCAGTAGAAACGGACATCTGATGATCCTCTTTGTGAAAAAAGCACTTATCATCGCAACATGGTGACTCACATGGTCTCATTCTTGATAACTTTCCCAACTATTCCCCAGTCTTATTTGAATAGCGCTCTAACTATTGCTCACTGGTGTTCGAAACTGTTTTAGTTGGGTGCCTGGTTTAGTTGTTTATCAAAGACTTCCGTGACTTTGATTTTGGTGGGGTACTGAAAGTTAGGTCGACTGATGACTTGTTTTGTTTAGTATGTTCTTGTAATTAGGTTATGCGACAACCTATAGACATTTTCATAAACGAGGGGTTGATGGTCCAGTAATGTGTGCATTCAATCCTAGGTCAATAAGTCATGTTAACGATGTTTTTTGCTGTCTAGACAGTTCGTCAGATTACTGTAGAGACATGAATCCCTTTCAGTTCATGAAAGTATCTCACTGAAAATCATGTCAGATGCAATTCCATGACATTCGATGGTCTTTTTGACTGGATTTTGGGCGTTTATTAATATATAGTCCAGCCAAAATGATTTACCCCCTCTCAGCATCCTAAATTATCACCTTTATTATCTATCATCCACGACTTTATGATGGGAACCTCTTATTGTTCATTCTTTCTAATAGTCGCTACATAGGGTTTTGCGAGGTTTGGGGAGGAAGTTGTAAAGTTTTTTGGTATAAGGTGTGTTAGTAGAAATGGGAACTGATGCTGTAATGTATTTAATTCGTCCTTCCAATTTTTGTGTCAGTGATATGAGTTGACTTCCACAACACTGAACGTGAGTGTGGAGAACATTCCTCGCACAATATAACACCTGAAGGGCTTTGGTTGAGCGTTCTTAGTTCTTGAGATTCCCCTTCAACAAACTAGTGAGCTAGTTGTATCGAGGTTTGATAGATAGGAAAGTCACGTCGTGCTAATTGCTGTTGCTTTCGGAAAGCCCAAGCTACTTTGTAGATCACTTAAATATGCAGTAGTTACATCACCTGGAATTTCTAGGTTGTTATAATAATTGGCTTAACAGGAAAGAATCATAGTTCATGTCCGAAGCTAATTGATTAACTTCAGTAAAGATATCTCGACAAAATCAACGATTTTGGAAGCCATTTCAATCGGAATGGAACCTACTATGTTCGTGTATTTCGTTGTCTGTGACCAGATTGCTCAAGCCAAAAACAAAGCTTTTGTCTGGGCAAACCAGATTCTTGAGTTGCTTAACGCGAAAGCTGGAAGTCTGAACTCCGAAATGGCTTCAGACATCTGAAATAATTCAGGGTGAGCGTTTGCAGAAGGACTCTCAAAGTCACTAAGATCATCAGGATAATACACCATATGAAAAAGCCTACACGTCTGGTGAGATAATGAGTGTGGTGAGAAAATAGACATAAGGGCTCACCAGATAGTTGTGGTAGACAAAAATACAACTCCAAAAATAATTAGAAAATTATTACAAATTAAGTCTATATTAACTATCTCCACAAGTGTATAAAACGTGTGAAACCTTTACATAGATCAAGCACAAACGCAAGCTGGAGCTGACGATCCCACTTGTGGACTGTCTTGATCATATAAAAACATGTAAAAGACAAGGACTACCAACTCAGTACACATTGTATAGGTAGGCTACCTGTCCACTCACACACGGCTCACACAGGAAGAGGCTCACGCGTTCCAAAATGAAAGCATAA
The DNA here is from genome assembly GCF_000237925.1 of Schistosoma mansoni. Taxonomy (NCBI): domain Eukaryota; kingdom Metazoa; phylum Platyhelminthes; class Trematoda; order Strigeidida; family Schistosomatidae; genus Schistosoma; species Schistosoma mansoni. Next base: position 16,890,699 of record NC_031497.1, read on the forward strand.
ACTGCTTGTACATGAACGCTGCGAGTTTGCCAAACAAAATGAATGAGCTACGTGAACTTAGCAACGCTAATGATGCTCATCTGATAGGAATATCCGAAACTTGGATATCGTCTCAGTTTACGGACCAGGAGTTAGCAATACCTGGAATGTCTTTATTTCGCAACGACAGAAAAACAGGAATGGGGGGGTGGGGTAGCACTATACGTACGGTCATGCCTGGATGCGCACCAACTTCACAACCAAGAGTTTCTCAATCTTGATGAGTCAGTATGGTGCTCAGTAAGATTGTCTACCACCTCAAGGTGTCTAGTTGGGGTCATTTACAGGAAGCCCACTGCCGACATCGAGTAAGACAATCGTTTGCTGGAAGGATTAACCCGCTCTACGCGTCTCGGATTCTCTCAAATCCTGATTCTAGGGGACTTCAATCTTCCTAGAATCAACTTCGTGGAACATACATTCATTGGAGGTGACAACTCTACTGAAGCTCTGTTCTTCAACCTCATCGGTGACCTGGGATTATTCGAAAATGTGAAGTCGGCAACTCATTGGAGAAACAGTCAGACGCCGTCGCGCTTAGACTGGGTATTCACAAATGAAGAATTCCTAGTCGACGACCTCTCATTTCTGGCTCCCCTGGGGAAAAGTGATCACGTCGTCTTATCATTCAGCTTTGTCAGCAAAATGGAGCTAAGATATCCCACTAACAACAGGCGCTGGAATTTCAAACGGTCGGATGTGTTAGCTTTACAGGACTATCTACAACAGGTGGATTGAGATGTTCACCCTCAACTTGAAATGGATGCTCATTGAGATTTCTTACTGCACACGATCTTATGTGCAGCTTCTTTTAGGCAAGGCAAAACTGGAGTTTCCCAACTGATAGGTCCTAATGGTCCGACCAATAACGACGGTGATGCCACTAAACTTTTGGCTGAACAATACTCTCAGACATTCCAGCCGACTCACATCAACTATACTGATGAAAGCTTCACCTGCACCTCTACATGATTTTCCGAAGTGCACCTGAGCGTTGACCTGGTGCTCCGTAAACTGCAGCACCTAAGAAAAGACACTTCTCCTGGTCCGGATATGGTTCATTCTGCTATATTGAGGGAGGCAGCTTCAATCCTGGCATCACCACCTAGCGTGATGTTTTCAGACTCGCTAAACCGAGGCGAACTACCGGAAATTCGGAAGCTGGCCCACATCACACCAACTTTCGAAGGAGGTCGACACAGTAAACCCTCGAGCTACCGACCAGTGGCCCTTCTCTCCATACCTAAAATTATAGAATCTCTAATATACGACGGTATACACGAATGCTTATTGTCCTTAAAGTTCTTCTCACCCCAACAGCACGGTTTCAGAAAGGGTCATTCTTGTATGACCAACCTGCTGACTGCGGTGGATAGATGGACAACCATCCGTGATCGCAAGTAGAAGGTTGACGTCATTTACCTGGATTTTTGATAGGGTCAACTATGTATGTCTTAACAGTAAGTTTAGACGATTAGATATCAAACCCCCTTTGATTGACTGGCTCACTTCATATCTAGAAAACCGACATTTTAAGGTCAGGGTTAACTTCACTCTCTCTCAGGCTATGGAATGTCCTAGTGGGGTCCCCCAGGGCTCAATACTAGGACCTCTTCTCTTCTTGATTTATATTAACGATCTTCCTTAACAAGTTTTATCTGACTTATTGCTTTTTGCTGATGATGTGGAACTTTGGAGAGAGATACGTAATCATAATGACATACTAGTTCTTCAGGAGGATCTGACCCGACTTCAAAGTTGGGCAGACGACAACGGACTTACCTTCAACACTTCAAAGTGCAAGGTAGTCCATCTGAGACATGTTGCAGACTATAGTTATAACTTAGGTAACTCCCCTCTAGGAGTTTCCCAAGTCGAAAAAGATTTAGGAGTGTTGGTACCCTATGACCTGAAATCGTATGCGAACTGTGACAAAAACGCCTCTCAAGCAAACCTTGCACTGGTAACATTGAAGCGCATTTTTGGCCAGTTTGACGGTAGAACCTTCCACATAATCTTCAACAGTTTTATCCGTCCCCATTTAGAGTACGGAAACATAGTATTTCCTCCCTCCCTCCAAAAGGATAAGGACACTCTGGAACGTATACAACGTCGAGCCACGAAATCAGTTCGGGGACTCAAATTCAAACCTTATGAAGAGCGCCTCAAATCACTTAACCTTTACCCGTTAGAGTACAGGCGTCTTAGGGGTGATCTTCTTATGACTTGTAGTATCCTTAATACTTCTGGTCATCCCCTTAAACATCTTCTTAAGCTTAGTCATAACACTAACCTGAGAGGTAACACCCAGAAATTGGAGACCCTACATAGCAGAACAGACTGCAGACACAACTTCTACTCCGTCAGAGTTGTCAAGTGCTGGAATTCGCTGCCGACTGAGCTAGTCCAAGCGACTTTGCAGGAGTCCTTTAAGAGGAAACTTGACTTATTCTTAAGGACTAAGGATAACATATTATAATGATTTACCAAATTCTTTTTTTTCCTCTATTATCGTTGATATACCTAGTTTTTTGCCTGGAGGTATTGGTGATCCACTGCTATTAGACACGGAAGCCCGTTAAGCGAAAGCTTTTTCTATTCCGTCCTCAACCATTTGAACCATTTAAAGTGGTGCGCTTCTTGAGTGGTTCGTTACACTAGTAATCGAGGCCAGACGCAATCGCACTTGTAAAAGTAATCATATCATTCCCAGATTAGTTGTGAACCCTAAATTTGGTTGTTCTTACGGTATTGTTACGCATAGAACTATTGCGTCACTAGTGTTAGTAAAAGTTGGATGCATAAATTAGTTTTAAGTTACGAATATATCTGAAATTTAGGTAATCAATTTACAATGTAGAAAGAATTCTTCGTTCCTAACACCGGTAAAACATCTCGTCACCTTTGTAACATTTCGTGCATAATTTTCCCTATGCACTCAATAACAATTTATTGCACGAGTTCGTACAATACCTGATAACACATTCCATAAGTTTTTTAAAACCAACCAAAATAACACCTTTCGCAATATTTTGACTCGTCAATTCTTACGAGTCTTTTTCTCGCTTAATTTACTTTGTCAGTTTGTAAAGAAATGGAAGTTGATTGGTTGGGTAACCCGTTAAAGTGCATGAGTTTCAACATTTGAGTATTTTGATAGTGCTGAATACTTTTGTACAAATTTAAATATCTTTCAACACATTTTAATATCATATTGATGGGACAGAAAGGCATTTTACTTTATGCATTAAGGCTTGGGTCCAGGATATTAAGATTCTCAAATACACTGACAAACTGACGGTTAAAACTTGAAATTCACCACAGAACTTGAAAAGAAGTATTGTGCGTTAGATAGTGTTAACCTGTAAGTCCATTGAAACATGACAAATTAATAAGCCATATACTAAATTTGGGTGTTAGCAAGTGTTCAAAATCTTGTCAAACAGTGAAAATTTAATCATATTCAGAGCTATGAATCTATTGGGTGATTAAGTTCGGAGCTATAAACAGGTATTTTTCATTTTTGTGGGCTAGCAAGTTTAGTTCTCGAGACTGAACAGCTGCTATGCTCAGTATTGATTGAGAATGTTTACAGATCATCTCTGCGCATGTGATTTTGTTGCCTTGAGAAAGAACTAGACTCAAAACCGTTCGCAATGGTACAGGTGCATCCATTATTCTTCTTCCTTCAACTTCCAAGCTTCTGAAGTCTTCATAATACTTTTTTCACCAATTTAGAATCTTCGCGAATTGTATTCCGGGTGCCTAGTCTTTCATCACTAAGACTAATACTACCTCTACTATTGTAGGATTTGTCCTGACAGTTTCATTTCTATGTGCTAATGGGGTTGCGTAACTTAAACTGTGTACATACGTGTCAGATTCTACTTTAAATATGACTGACTTTGTTTACTGTTCATTTCAGGAGATACCATGCAGACTGTATTTATGGTTGCTGAAAAACCATCACTAGCTGAATCAATAGCAAAATCGTTATCTAATAAGCGTAATTCAAGTCGACGTGGATTCAATGGAGCATGTTCTATTCATGAATGGACCGGTCAGTTTATGAGTGAGCAAGTTCGCTTTAAAATGACGTCAGTGTGTGGTCACGTAATGAATGTCGATTTCTTAAGTCGTTATAATAGTTGGGATAAAGTAGATCCTGTAAGTTGATTTTTCTAGTTTATCAAATTTAGGCTGAATTGTTTGTTGCACCAATTGAAAAAAAAGAAGCTAACCCTAAATTGAAAATGGTGGATTTTCTTCGTCACGAGGTTTTTTATATCTTTGACAGTACTATTGTTTAGGCGAAAAATGCTGGTATATTAATTCTTTGGCTTGATTGTGACAAAGAGGGCGAAAATATCTGTTTTGAAGTTATCAATTGTGTTCATTCAGTTATGATACATCCCGTGAGTTGCTTATATATCATGTCTATTTACTTCCCAGTGCATTACTATTTTTTATTTGTGACTATTAAGAATTTTCATACAATCAATTTCTTTCACAAATCTGAACAAGGCAAAAACGACAACTTTTGATGAGTACAGTAAATTCACTGTATTTGGTTGCTTTTCCTTCAGCATGATATGAGCTAATAAGCTGAATTATTCCCAATTATCAACATTATGTTAAAAGATGAATTGTCGTCCAATAACCAGTACGTTGTCTGTAGTATGAAAAAGGTCCTAAATAACAATGGGAAGATAGAAGTAAACAACACCAAGTGAAGTTATAAATTAAAGTTTTAAAAGGGTTGGTAGTTCTAGAACATGAGTAATTTTTCACTTATTTTTGACTTTGCAGCTGTGAACAACATTAAACTTTTGAGGACCATAATGACCAATTGAGGTGTATCATCGAACGTTAGTGCATACTTTAATTATTGTCTCAAACACGTTGTCACATTGTGATGGTTTTTTATTATCATTCCCAACCTTTTCGATTATCTGATTGACAGTTATTGTCTGTTTCCATTAATTTATCACATTTTATGGTTTTCTTTTTCCGTTTATAAGTTCACATTTCCTTCACCTTGTCCAAAAGTGCTTTAATGTTTGAAGATTAGCAGTTGATTGGTGAATAGTCATAGCTTATTTTTGGCTCACTACAACTATTGAAATGTCAACTGGAGACTCATTTGTTATCCTGTTTTCCACTTAACTAACACTTGATTTATTATATATGCTTCAAATTTACACTGTGACAGTAGCTTCTCCATTCTGTTTTGCGTTTCCGCTTTTATTTAATGTTTATATGAAGAGTTATTATTGGAAAATATTAGTGCTCTTAAATGAAATGTCACGTAATTGTCACTGTGTAAAGGGACTTGATTCCAATCGCTCAATTATACTGAACATACTGGTTTCTTTTAATCTCATATTTTGAGAGTAAGTTGAAAATGCTTACTCGTCTCATTTCATAAATCTTCTATTTCATGATTAGTCTGTCTACCCGTGATTTTATGTTCAGAAAAGAATTCTACGTGCACATTTCAGTGCTGTTACTGACCAAGAACTACATGGTGCTATGAAAAACCTTAGAGAACCTAACAAACACGAAGCATTGTCAGTAGATGCTAGGCAAGAACTTGATCTTCGAATCGGTTGTGCGTTCACTAGGTTCCAAACGAAATTTTTTCAAGTGAGTTTTCAGAACTGAAGTAATGTTTTTCCTCAATTAATAAAATAGTCTATAAAATCATAATTATAGTAACGTTTGTATCCTTTTTCTGATGAGATTTTTTTTAGGTTATTTAGCTTTCTATCTAAATAAATATACCTGTTCATAAATAGACTATTCTGATTGCGAATAATGCAGTAATGAGTATTTTGATTGATATACGAGTCTGAATACTATAATCAGCGTCTATTTCCTCAAAATTATAGATATCACCATTACATCCATGTAACTGAATAAATAATTCTTTGAGACTGCTTAGTGATATCCAATCTGTTAACTTCATGAATGCTGCTGTTTCGTCAGTCAGCACCATTATTTTATCATCCCTCTTATCGGCAGTTCAGTGTGGAAATATCACTTTCTAATTTATCTCAGAAGTGTTTGCTTTCTTTATGGGAGATAATTTCAAATCTTTGTTACGACTTTTAATTAGTTAAGGTGATAAATAGAATGGTGATTGGTAGATGATTCAGTTATTCTTGTAAATTCTTACTACCCTTATCGATACTTCATCAGGCTAGGAAGCATGTATTAAATTTCGTAGCCCATCATTTTTAACTTCTTTCGTGAGAAGGCTGTGTGACTGAAGATGCTGATTTCCTGTGAGAAACAGCTTATTACTGCTACACTCTGGCACAGTCTGTATTATGACTTCTCTACCAGATTTTTATTTTACTACTTTTGGTTTTAACGCTTTTCAAGTGACTTGTTTGGCATGGTAGGACCTTAAATAATGATATCCTCCCCTCATTTTCATCATCATTATCTTGCGTCCCACAAGCTAAATTAATTTATCTCCTTAAACAGACTGTTGTCAGCAAATCGGACACAACTTTCGTCTCAGCGAAATATCAAACTGGACTAGATTCAAAGGTAGCGATTACACCACCAAAAATTATAGATTAAGTCTGGCTGCACTTGCATGACATCATAGAAATGGGCAGTAAAGTCGCTTGCAGTGTTGCTAAACGTCCCACTTATATAAGCAGTGGGTTTCTACAGGGCCCTTACAACTCCTTGAGCCAAGTCGGTTTACTCTGGCTGACTGAGAGTTTGACAGTAAACGTGGGTTCTTACATCAAGGTATTACGAAAAGCTTGCGTAAGGACCGAGGAACCTAGTGGTTGGAGTGTGCCAACAAGTTGAAAACATCTGCATCTGTCAATTTCTGGACGCTCTTTCAACTCACCCAGGTCACTGGCAACAAAGACCTTGATGTGAGTGAAACAATCTGGAAAACTGATTGGACGCTATTCAATAGCATCCGAAGGCGTCTCATACAATTGACCGAGTTTTTCGATGTGCAGTTCAGTCGGTCTGCTGCCCCAGCAATATAGACCAGGCTGTCCTGCACTCCCTAGCCGTTGACAACTGATTCACTTGAAAAGGGGAAAGTCCTCAAGGAACTTCACCTCCTAAAGCTGCAGAACCACTTGGCTACGGTGAATTGTCTCCTGCTCATCCGAGCCACTAGCAGCAAGAAGTCTGGTGTAAGTGAAACAGTCTGTGACGATGACGGGATGCCAATCACTAACATCCATCAACGTCTTGGACGATGGGCAGAATTCTTTGAAGGACAGTTCAACTGGCTCGCTGCTCCGGCAACATCTATCAAATTGTCCTGTCCTCCATGGCCGGTGACAACTGCTCCACCAAATGAGGCCGAGGTCCGCAAGGAACTCTAACTCTTGAAGCGCTACAAATCACCGAGCCTAGATGACTTACCTCCGGCTCTTTTTAAAATTGGTGGTGACTTTCTGGCTAAGGAATTGACTGAGTTGTTTACAAAGGTCTGGGAGCTAGAGAGTGTTCCAACGTCATGGTATGAGTCAATAGTTGTCCCTATCTTTAAAAAGGGTTCACGTCGTTCCTGTAACAACTATCGGAGGATAAGTCTACTTCCAATTGCGTCCAAACTATTGGCTTCTGTCATACTTCGTAGATTTTTTAAAACCGGAGAAAGATTGACTCGGAAGGAACAGGCTGGTTTTCGTTCTGGTCGAGGATGCATTGATCATATCTTTACCCTCCGCCAAATGTTAGAGCACCGTCATACTTATCACGGGTCAACAATCATAGTGTTTCTTGATATCAGGGCCGCCTTCGATTCGTTGGACAGGACTGTCCTCTGGGATTGTCTATTGAAGAAAGGTGTGTCTGAGAAGTTTAGTAACATATTAAAGGCCCTATATACAAATACCTCAAACGGATTGAGGGCATACAACCACCTTCCTCCATTGTTCCATTCAAGCAGTGGGGATAGACGGGGTAGCCCAATCTCATCATTCCTCTTCAACTTTGCCATCGATGACATTCTGAAAACAGCTCTGATAGATGTAAGTAATGGCGGTGTAGATCTGTTGCCTGGAGAACGACTTCTCGACCTTGAGTATACGGATGATATTGTCTTACTGTGCGATAATGCCCAAGCCATGCAATCCGCACTTAATCAGTTGGCAATTAGTTTTCATAAGTATGGCACGTGCTTTGCACCTTCGAAGTGCAAAGTACTCTTACAAGACTGGGAGGACTCTAATCCTGCACTCAATCTACGTAGTGAGCAGATAGAAGTAGTCAAAAAGCTCGTGTATCTGGATAGCTGGATAAGTGGTGGTGGTGGCGTTAGTGATGAGATCGATTCACGTAGGCTTATGCCAAGCTAGGCCACCTTTGGCGCCTTCGTGATGTTAGTCTGACTGTAAAAGATCGGGGAGAGTCAGCCCTCCCTCATGAAATGCTTTCACATGGCTACGTGCATACAACTACTGACAGGGAAGTCCTACTCACTGCCTTCTCGCGGCGGGGGTGTTGTTTACGAAACTGAGAGGACGAAAAGCGAATGTCCGGCGCTTCAACCGGGTTGTTGGACACGGAAAGTCCGCCTAGGGGAGTTGGAAAACCCTGATTTCAAACCAATGGTGCACATGGGCTCTAGTATCCTGAGAGAACAAATGGCGTATGAACCAATTATTAGTCACCGGCTACTATGGGACTGCATCTCCCTACGTTGCTCCACTGCCTTATGGATTAGACCTTTAGGTAGAAGGCTCCGGGTGTGGTCCCCTAAGAAAACCACTTGTTTGAGTTCGGGCACCTGGACAATATACCAGCCCGCACACAAATCGAAAGATTTGTGTTTCGCATACCTATTTGGTGCTCCTTGTACCAATGTTTATGTGTCTAAATAATAATGATAATAATAATAACTTCCTTAACTGAAAGAGTCTTTCTTGTTGTATACTTCTGTTTCCCCCTCTATTATTCTTATTATCATACTAACATACACAAATCTGTGGTTTGTATTGTTCTTTTTTTCTTTTTTTTTATATGCACCTTACCCTCTTTTTATCTTCCCATTCTCATTGTTTCGTGTGCTGCATATTTATCTGGTGCCCCCTTGTACCAATATTTATGAGTTCAAGTAAATAAACCTCACAAATGTTAGAGCACCATCATCTTTATTTTAGGTCAAAAATCGCTATATTTTTTGATATCAGGACTACTTTCAATTTGTTGGATAGGAATGTGTTCTAATATTGTTCGTCGAGAAAGGGTGCTCCTGAGATGTTTATTGACATATTGTAGGGTCTGTATACAGAATGACGACATATAACCACCTACCCCCATTTTTCCATTCCTGAAGTGGGGTTTTGTGGGTTTGACTAGTCTTATCATTTCTCTCCAACTTTGCCTCCAATGACATTCTGGAAATAGCTTTGATGGAACTACAATGTTGGTAATGATAGTGTGAATGTGTTACTTAAAGAAACACCTTTTGATCTTGAGTGTTCGAATGATATTGTATCACTGTATGACGATACGCAAGTTGAGCTATCCTCACTTCAGCTTACAATCACTATCGATCGGTATTCCATGTGCTTTGTAAAGTACTTTCATGAGGCTGGCAGGAGCTCTGTACCTATAATCACTCTCGACGATATTGCGTCATAATTAATCCAAATGTTTGTGTGTTTAGCTAGCCGTGTGGGTGCTGGTGATAGTGTGAGTAGTAGTAAAAGCCAGAGTAGATTATGCGAACATAGGTTATCTTTGGTGCAGTCGTATTTTTAGTCTGTCTGTAAAAGATTGGGTTTACAACGATTCAGTGGGAAAGAATCTGCTCTATGTTTGTGAAATCTGGCCTCTCTGAGTTGAGAATGTTTGGCGTCGGTCTTCGTTGTCTCCAAAGAATTGGTGACGTTTTCAGACAACATTTGTTAGTATTCTTTAGGTTCGGCAATGTGTTGGAGCACAGTTAAAACGACTCAGTTGGCGTCATCTTGAAATGTCGCTTCGGTAGCATAGTCATATGGCACGAATGTCTTATCAAAGACTTCCACATCAATTATTTTTCGACTCTGGAACTAGTTGGAAAAAGCGAGGAGATGGTCAGTTTATGACATGGTGCCGCGGTATGAAAGGAAGCTATGTAGGATTGGAATCTGTTTATCCATCATAAATCCCTGATTGGCGTCGGATGGGTAGTGCAACCTAGTGACTTGGAATACTATCAGTCAATGCCTGAGACAGAAGCCAATGAATGAACCCCTATTGTAATCTTCCTTTAAAATCGTAAAATAATGAAAGGAACTCATTTAATTGGAAGGAAATTTTTTGTTTGTATTGTTAGCTAAACTGTATTTCCCATCATATACTGTTTTTGTTCAATTATTTTTCTCGTCTCTAAATGTACTTTCTTTTCGTCACTGTTATTCTCACGATTTGAGTGGCGCATTTTATATTTGGTGCCCAATGTTTTTAAATAAATGTATTTGATAAATAATAGTTTATACTGTATGGCCAAACTAATCGTTGTAATTTGACTACATGACAAGGTTATTAAGTAGTCATCACTAATTCTGAATTATTAGTCTCGTTGATTGTGGTAGTGATAGAATAAAATTGAAGATTTTACGGTAGCATTTAGACCAAGCATTTTATATTTTTTTGTTTTTCGACTAAGAACCTAGTAATTTTTATAAGCCATTTACTCATTTATCTTGTTTTCGTTTGTTTATTGATTTCCGTATACATTCTCTTGGAATAAAAGTTTCTATCTGTTTAAGGGGAAGTATGGTGATCTAAACAGCAATCTCGTGTCATTTGGACCTTGTCAAACACCTACCCTTGGATTTTGCGTAAAACGACACGATCAAATCCAGTCATTTAAACCAGAAACATTTTGGCGGATAAAGGTAAGCAAAAACGTTGTGTTCGTAGTTTAGAACCATGAGTGTTTGTCCAATTTTTATAGTGTGGCAGAAAATCTTAAATTCTGTCACATATTTTTTCCAGAACTAGTTGATAATCGATCTTACTATTTATTCCGTTTAGAGATCCGGGTTTACGTATTTCAAATTTCAAATTTCTAGTCATATAACTTACAAACTATGTGCAATGTAATTTTGTATCGCGTCCATTGGTGATTTGAACATTTGTCTCTCGATTTATATCAAGTATTAATGTGTCACTGATCTTAAAATCAATAATCACCCTCCTTGACTTTAATTCAACTTACAGTTCCCTCTGTTTTTATTTTGGATACTAATGTGTACCTTTCATTTTATTACGTAACTACTTAAGCTATTGACTTGGTGTTAATCACATTACTTTAACATTAGAAAAAATGTATTTCCTTCGGCCACTTTTCTGATCATTTACATCTCCATCTTCTACTGATTAAGAATAAGCTGAGATACATCCTATTTACAATAGTTTTATCAATTTATTTTCCGGGTATTGGTTCATGGATTCACTAAAAGTCTTGTAACTACCAAGATTTGTGCTATTACGTCGCATTATCAATACCGACACTAGATGAAGCTCATAGGTGGTGTTGTATGACTTCACATTAAGTCATGTTTATCACCTTATACTCCCTACATATTGTCAGTTTATGCAACTTACAGATATCAAATTTCAATTTTGATTAAATGATTCAAACCTTTATTCTTGTTATCACTAGTAGTACACCTATCATCATACCATCAGTTTCTACCTTTTATTACGTTTATTTGTACAGTTACTTTCGTTGTTATCATAGGCTCATAATCTGTCTTGATTAGTGTTATGTTTGAAGCTATTACGAGTTTGCCTAGTTTGCGAGCCGAACAAAGACTTGTGACCAAAGACCAATAAGCTATCTATTCTGACGCATCCCAGCCCCCCTAACTAGAGTGAGAAGTCCAAGTTGGAAGTGGGGAAAATATATTCCGTAAGCAGCCAGAAGCACAAGCAACCCCAATGGGTACAAATCAAACGTAAATATATAGCATAAAACTGTCCTTGGGAAGCATTACAAAATAGCATACTAAAAGATACAACGGACCGATAGCGTTTAGGATTTTCTCAAGTGGGAAATGCGACATGAAGGTGAAAAGAGTGCTTTTGGCGCGAAAATGAAGACATTTAGAATTTTAAAATAAAATTACAAAAATAAGGTATTTACCAAGTGAGTTATGAGTATCTAACATCCCCAACAATTGGTTTGATATTTCCGTATGTCAGTCAGTCAAACGCAACGTAGGGCCTGAGATACGTGTACATTGGTTCAAGTTGCCATACCCTATTGGCACAGCTCAATAAAATTATCAGAAGAAATCTCAAAATAGTACAGATGGTAATAGTAAAGGTTAGCGATCCCAGTTACAGTTCGAGAAAAAAGTGTAATGATAAAAAACCTATGAGGACTTCAGAAACTTGGGATTTAAGGGAAGATAAAAAGTGAATTCACCTGCTCCAATGATCATACGAACCCCAAATATACATATAAATATTATTACGCATTAGAGTAGGTCCAGATAACAATCTAACTGAAAACAATATTGTTCGCTTGTATATGCTGTTCTAAATGAAATATTTCAAGGTTTATCCTCCCTTAATAAAATTATTGTTATTGTTTTACACCTCAAATTTATTTTCGTTAATGATAACGATCATAGGTCTCGGGTGTAGATGATACCGGGGGTGTACTAGAAATGTCATGGAATCGTGATCGTATCTTTGATAAAGAAGCTGCTTCAGTATTTTTAAACCGAGTCAAATCTTCCAAAACAGCAGAGTAAGTTAATGAAACTAAAACTTTTTGTTTGTAAGGAAGTAGTTTTGATGTTAAAGATTCACAGTGAAAGCAGTAAACTGATTTATATCAAAGATGATATGATATGATAATTGGTTAGATAACTTGGCTACTGCTTTGTTCCTTTTGTTCATAATCAGTAATACAATAAGATCCGATGTATTCAAATGAATCAAGTGTATTAAGTACATGAATTTGACTGCAGTTGTCACTTCACGTTGTTACTAGTATAATAACTATTTGATTATGTGTGTTTCTTCAAAACTGTTTCTTTCTATTTCAAAACTGCACAGAAATACGTATATATAGTGCTCCTGTACGCTGTTTGAAATGGTAAAAGTTTAGAATTTTGAAGATCCTGAAACAATTTTCTATTATGAACACACATGTATGAAAATGTCTGAAACAGTAAAAATAAAACTAACATTATCTTGCTCCTAATCAATTTTTTAAAATAGTTAATTCCTATAATTTGATAGCTTAAAAGTAAACAGAAAATGATAATAAACCATCAAATAGTTTTTTTAGTCTTGACGCCTCAGTTTCATTGTGGGAGTTTTGATAAACGGTAGATTTTTCTGATTTAGAACAACATATATAAACGAACAATATTCTTTTCGATTAGATCATCATCAGGCTTTACTCTAATGTACAGTAATATTTATATGCATATACGAAATTATTAAACCAATCATGGCAGTTTATGAGTCAATGATAACAGTGGAATAGATTACATAAATAAACATAATAAGTGAAAAGTACAATTCGGTAGCGTGATGACAGGTGTACTAGTTGTGATAAAAATAATAAAGGCTTGAATCAATGTTACATAATGGGAAATGATTAGAAAAATATAGACACTGAAATAACATTCATAAAAATTATATGATTACGCAACAAGAAATGTTCAGATACTTGGACCATGAAACAAATATTTGAGGAAAGAAATTGGTAGGAAGGGGTGAAGAAAAATTAACGAAGAAAGAGTATGAAAAATGAAATCATTTATTAAGGCCAAGGGAGAGATAAGGGTGTTACAAATTTCTTATGAACTCAAAGGCTTGGATTGTTGGCTCGAATTCCTATAGCTTTTGCTATGTGTAAGAGACGAGATCGAACCCCATAAGGAAAACTAGTAGGAATACGATAAATAACTTTAAATGACTTATTTATATAAACTATATGTAATCTATTCCACTGTTATCATTGACTCATAAACTGCCATGATTGGTTTAATAATTTCGTATATGCATATAAATATTACTGTATATTAGAGTAAAGCCTGATGATGATGTAATCGAAGAGAATATTGTTCGCTTATATATGTTGTTCTAAATTTTTCTGATACAAAAAAATTCCATTTATTATCACATAATTTTATACTATATGTATATATTATTCGAATGCTCAAGTTCTTTCACAAAACTATAGTCTCAGTACGTTTACGTAGTAGAAATCATTGGAATTTTAAAGGTCTAAAGATCATCACTAATTTAAATTAATCATGTTTTTGAAAGTTGGTTGTGTAGTCGAAAATCGTCTGTGTAAATTATTTTACTAGGACTTTGAAAAATTTGGTTTACAACTCATTTCAGGAATGTTTATTTGCGATTAAATGGATAAGCGTAGGCACGTTTTTTTCATGCAGAAAACTATTTATCTCTCAGTTTCTAATGGGTCGAATTGTCTTAACGTATATTCTATTCAAATAATTATAATTAAACAGCCATACATGATACACATGTATTTACTTTACTGCCGTTTAAGATTTATTAACCTAATTCTATTTCAGAGTCGTCCAAGTATCTGTTAAACAGAAGATTAAACCACGTCCACAAGGTTTGAATACAGTAGAAATGTTACGAGTTGCCAGTGCTGGTTTAGGTATTGGACCACATAGTGCAATGGCCATCGCGGAACGATTGTATACATCTGGTTACATAAACTATCCACGTACTGAAACAACAGCTTATCCAAACACATTTGATTTACGTGGATTACTGCAACAGCAGGTATGTTACGTTTGGTTAGTATTCTTCAAAGAGCCATCAAGTTTTCTTACGTTTATTACTATTGGAAATATGTTATCTTAAATCGCGTATAAATGCAATCAATTATTTGAGATACTCTAGATTGTAAAGAATTCGAATTGTGAATAAATTGAAGTTCGATGTGAACCTCAACATGATTCGGAGCAGTAGCTTCAGTGACTAACTCCTTTACTTTACCATCTTTGATCAACTACCCGATTATTATAGTTTTAAAGTTGAGTTTACACTTGATGTTTTTGGGTGTCATAATTGTAACAGTATTCCATCCTGACTCAAATTCAGCATCTATTGTTAAAGTATTCTTCATCGTCACAAACTGGTCATATAAGATAAATATAATAATCATAATTATTTTACATCCTAATCCAATTAATGTAACCTAGTTACTAGGTGAAAACATCTGAACTCGGCGTTACATTACATTTTGTTCTTGTTTGATGGCTGTCAAAACTGAAATAGGTGAAATGAGACTCATCTATCTTTATTTGCAAGTAACTGGGAAATTTTCCTAAAAAGGCGATTTTAACTGCCTGTTACTATTCTTGAAATTCCAGATCCTCACATAAGATAATATTAGTACAGTATAGAGTTCATAGGTTTTACTGTACTTAGATTGATAAAAATCTTGAACATTGTCGGTCATGGTTATTATTCATCATTCACACTTCAACCAGATGATACATCTAAGCAATCGCAAAAATCAAAACAAATAAATCATTTGAATCACGAACTGAATTTTAGCCACACAAACACTAAAGACCAGGGAACATTGGTACTTAGTTGTCATTCCACACTGCTGAGTTCCACAATTCTAAGTAAACAGTTCTCCATTTCTCCCTCATTTCCTGTGTTTGTCCAGTTAAAACCCGATTTATAGGTTATTTATCTTCATGCCGAACGATTTTTATGATGCTTCCATCCTAAGAAATACATAAGTTTAGTTATAATTAATGGGTTTTATTTTGCATGTAATTTCCTGCTAAAATTTTAATTCACCACCTCTGTTTTTCGATAGTGTAGTACGAAGACGAAGATTATCAGAACTATGTGATATATTAGCGCAATACATTTCGAACAATCTGATCACACGTATACTTGTTAAGAACATTTATATATAAAAATATTATTACACTATCGAAATTTATCAAAGGGACTAATTGCTTTAAAACTCTGTTTTTCTCTATATTGATATAATCATTTTAGGTGAATAATCCACTTTGGGGAGATCTAGCTCGTGAGATTCTTCACAGTGGGTTGACTCCACCTCGTGCTGGTCATGATGCGGGTGATCATCCTCCTATTGCTCCCATGCGTTTTGCGTCTTCCCAAGAGCTGGGACATGAAGCCTACCGATTGTATGAATATATTACACAACATTTTATTGCTACCGTAAGTGATTTTATGTACAAATTTTTAAAATGCTCATTTCTTAATGTATATGTATGTTTCTACAATACCGAGAAGACATATTGCCTTTGACGTTGAAAGTGACATTTTAAAATTCTTAATTGATATCAGTTCATGTTGGAAAATCTCTTTAAACTAAGCTTAAGCTATTCCGTTAGTTACTGAGATTTACTAGGACTGAATTACTTGGTAACTGGTAAATACTGTCCATTAGTTTTTTCATTAGCTTTCAACGCTTTACACTTAAGATCATAAGTGCATTTCACATAACTTGTTTGGCAAATTTTGATCGGTTTTGAAAAAGTAAACTGTAATTAATTACTTTCATGTAGTCTAAAATGTTTTCACTGGAAGTTATTGTGAATTATATGGGCACTTTTGGAGCTAAAATGAGGAATTCAAATTTCCAAAATCAAATTACAAAAATATGTTCACCGATTGATTTCTGTGTATCTAGCATCACCAACACGATTGTACTCTTTTTCCTATTTACCTTGAAGATTATGCCCGATTGTTGTTATGAGCAAACACAAGTGATTGTATCCGTTGGTGATGGTGAATTGTTTACAATAAGTGGATTAAAAGTAGTTGAACCTGGTTTTACACGAATATTAACCTGGCAAGCAGTAGAAGATAAATCATTGCCTAAATCACTTCTTAATCAAGGCTATCAATTCAATTTACTTGAAGAACCAAGTTTAATTGAAGGACAAACTGGTCCGCCAGACTATTTAACTGAATCTGAATTAATTACCGCTATGGAACGTCATGGTATTGGAACTGATGCATCAATTCCAACACACATAGAAAATATCGTTCAAAGAGGTTATGTGCAAGTAAATTCTCTATCATAGTAATAATATTATATATTTGCTTCTTTGTGTTGATGTCCATGTTATTTTTCTGTCCCTAAATAGAGATAACTCAACTCAGCGAATGTCATCACTTCTTATTAATAAAAAACAAACTGTTTATTTACTTGCATAGAGACGAAATAATTACGAGGTGGATTGGATAAACTAGTCAAAATAAGGATTAAAACTAATGATTAATTAATATAGACAAATCAAGACCTAAGGTAGATGTATATCAGTCCAGGGTACTACATTTCCTCACCAATACCGTGAGAGAGGAGATCAATAACATGAAAATAAATTAGTAAGATTTAAAATAGATAAGGTAACAGAGTCACTGTTAACATTTTAGGACCATATTACTCATTACTTCTGACAATGGACTACCATTCAGTCAGTCATAGTGTAGTGTATACTACTTGTGTCGACAGACGTTAGTGTGTAACACCAATCGGAAGTGGGAAACCTGGTAGCAGAAGGCTATGAAGGTCGACTTGAAGAAAAGAGAAACGGAAATAAAAAGGAATTTTACTTGGAAGAATCATATAGTATGTTGAAGGACAAATGACGAAATTTTACAAATGAAGTATTCAGTGTATGGTTCTTATGTTTTACCAAGAGATTCTGTGGTTTTGTATTAAACAATAAATTGGTTGTTTCCACCTGAATTCTTGTTCCTTGTATATATAGAAGCTGGCACGAATGTATCGCTGTTCAAATTGTCACACCAGCATATAGATTGCAATTGTTCATCACTATATATTACTTTACATTGTTCAACATGAAATTGTCTTAGCTTATTTAGCACAAAGCTACTGGAGTCTGACCCTAGATTCTCTACAAACATCATGTATATATGTAACCGAATACTAGAATTAACTTCAAGCTTTTATGTAAGAAACTTAAATCACTTAGTTCGTTTATAAATCAGCCCTTACGTTAATCCATGAAGATTATCCATGTCGGTTTGTACTGTTTTGATGTGAAAATTTACTCAAGTAAAAATGTGCCTAATTATTTACATAATTATAAGCAAATTATATATTTATTTATTTACTTAAACAAATGAAAAGGAAATCTAGAATAAATCTTTAACCTAATTTTCTGTTTATTGATTAAAAGCTCAATGTTAACAAATAAAATACAACCAATTAGTGACTAAATCTTTTTAAATAATAATGAGTGTAAATTTTCCGATTTTGCATTTCGTTCTGATATGAGAGTAACGAAAAACTATGCTTTAGTGTCTAATAATATAGAAACTCTATTGACTGAAAAATACGAAATTTTCATGGAATAGCAGAGACTATGATTTCAAGTTATCTTTTTAATCTACTTCATAATTGAGAGTTTATTCACTTCAAAACAAGTGTTCAGTGCGAAGCTATCTGATTTTTACAAAAGACCTTATGCTCTCATGAAAAACATGCTTTTCTCCATGTTTATTGGTTTACTTTCTCAATTATTAACCGCATAAAAGCACTTCTTAATTTTACTGTAGACTACTTTTGAACATTAAATACACTAACAATCGTTTTAGTTTTAATGTTTTATATTTTTCACTCTATGATCTTCATTGACTTGGAATGTGTTACCTGCTTACTTACAAGAAGTCAATATATAAATTATTTTTCGTCACTTTTTATTTTTTTTAAGATATAACTTTTTTACTCTCAAAATTATTGTTTTCTCGTTCATTCTATTCCTATCTATATGTTTGTGTATGTTCTTTCTTAAACAAACACAGCTTCTTTCGGGGCGTAAACTACAACCTACACCCTTAGGGATTGTTCTTGTTCATGGTTATCAAACAATCGATGCCGAACTTGTCTTACCACATATGCGTAGAGCTGTAGAAGAACAATTAAATCATATTGCTCGTGGTCATGCTAAATATGATTTAGTATTACAATTTGTTTTAGCTATTTTTGCCGCCAAATATCGTTATTTTGTTGAACATATTAATGGTATGGATCAACTGTTTGAAGTTTCATTCACTACTCTAGCTAGTTCAGGTAAACCTTTATCCAGGTAAGTGGAGAACAATTAGCTTAATTTTTCTATTCAGTAATTTTGCTTTTACTTGCAAGATGTACTTTCCTAAAACACTAACAGATGAAAAAACTTGATCGAGACAAAAACTCTATGATAATACTTATTTATGATACATCAAGATGCATGAAGAAAAATCACTATAATCACTAGTCGTTATTATGATCCTAGGGTTTAAGGATTAAAGATATTATACGCGAGTGCCACTAGAATAGCATAGATATTCAATAACTTATGTTTTGTAGAGCCATGTTTTTGTTTATTTTCGTTTCTGACTTTTTATACATAAGTAGGGTTGTTATTTGCAAGTGTATAGCTGGATTCGTGTTAAGCATACATACTGTAACTTTTAACTAGTTCCAGTAACTATTAAATCCAGACATTTGCAATTCATTTTATGGAAATCAGAAGGATTTTTTAAGTTGATATGTGATCCTTTATTAAGACGTAGTTACATAGTTTAATTTAAACTATGAAATTGACAACAGGAAAAATCAGCTACGGTTCACTAAGGACATTGTATGCTAAATATGTATAGTTTTGTTTGAATTCGGTTAACTATATACATAAGTATCTGAAAGTGTGGCTAATTAACTTCTATATTTTACCTCCAATCCAATTGCACTTGTCGAACTTGAGCCGAATAACTGGAATCATTACTTGTAACATAATTGGTGAATCTTAGATTTTAATATGCATATGTATACGCGATTGTTGGAAATTAAACTGAATATAGATTTCTTATCAAAGTTAGTTCTTACCAATGTATGGTATTACTTACGCCTGTTACTCCCAATGGAGCATATACCGTCGAACAGCGTTCTCCAACCCACTCTGTCCTGGGCTTTGTTTTCTAGTTCTATCCAGTTTTTGTTCATTCTTCTCATGTCTGTCTCCATTTCTCGGCGTAATGTGTTCTTCGGTCTTCCTCTCCCCCTTTGGCCTTCAGGATTCCATGTGAGGGCTTGCCTTGTGACGCAGTTGGGTGATTTCCTCAATGTGTGTCCTATCCACTTCCAGTGCTTCCTCCTGATTTCTTACTCCGCTGAAATCTGGTTTGTTCTCTCTCACAGTAGGTTGTTGATGGTGTCTGGCCAACGGATCTGAAGTATGTTGCGTAGACAACTATTAATAAACACTTGTATCTTCTGGATGATGGCTTTCGTAGTTCTCCACGTCTCCGCCCCATACAGTAAAACTGTCTTAATATTTGTATTGAAAATTCTGATCTTGGTGTTGGTTGATAATTGTTTTGAGTTCCAGATGTTCTTCAGTTGTAAATATGCTGCTCTTGATTCGCCGATCCGCACATTCACATCTGCATCAGATCCACCGTGTTCATCAATGATGCTGTCCAGATATGTAAAGGTTTTCACATCCACCAAAGCTTCTGCTTTAAGTGTAATTCGATTGGTGCATGCTGTATTGTATCGGAGAGTCTTGCTTTTCCCTTTGTTTATATTGAGACCTACTGCTGCTAAGGTTGCTGCTACTCTGGTCGTTTTCTCCTGCATTTGTTGTTGCCTGTGTGATAGAAGAGCCAGATCATCCGCGAAGTCTAAATCGTCAAGCTGCATCCTGCCTGTCCACTGTATCCCGTGCTTCCTTCCAGATGTTGACGTCTTCATGATCCAGTCGGTCACTAGGAGAAAGAAAAAGGGTGAGAGTAAGCAACCTTGCCTAACATCGGTTTTTACCTCGAATGAGTCGGTGAGTTGTCCTACATGGACGATTTGGTAGTTTGCAAAAGTGACTTTCCCACACAAAAATATCAATAATAAAAACTAAAAAGAGCAAAGGGCCTAAGACACTACCCTGTATTACCCCACTTCTAACAGGGACGGCTTTCGACAATGAGGAGTTGACTTTAGCTTTTTGATGTCGATTGCTGAGGAAGGAATCAAACCAACCAGGCAACGGATTTTGGACCCCATAAGATGTGATGGTGATTTTTGTTACCCAAAACCTCCTGACATGTTGAAGTGATTGCCTCTTTTATCCCCTTCCAGTTGCTCTCCATAGTAGTTCCCTCTCCAGTGAGTAGATCATGAAAGGCCTGGAACCTGTTGCTGAGGGCTATCTTGAATTTGTTGAGTTTGTCAGTATCCCGAAGAAAAGCCGTATTAAACTTTTGTGATGTTATCCGCCTAATATTTCTTGTTCGCTAAATCAATTGAACTTCAGGTAGTCAGTTACTAACTAGACAGTTATATGAATCCCTTTACAAACGTCTATAACTATTGTGAGTTTAATCGATGAGAATTGAAATTTGGGAGTTTTCTTATTTCAGATAACTCGAGATAGTGTATTTTTTCATTTATCCAACTGTTGAACAATTTAATTTTTCTTTTGTGTTATTACTACTCATTTTTATACTTTAGATGTGGTAAATGTCACCGATACTTAAAGTTTATAGATTCTCGACCACAACGTCTTCATTGTTCAATCTGTAATGAAACATATACATTACCACAGAATGGTACAATCCGACCGTATAAAACCGAAAAGTGTCCTTTAGATAAATTTGAACTATTATGCTATACTCAAGGCGGTAAAGGAAGAGTAAGTTCCTTTTTGACTTTTTATTGTATGAAGTTATAATTCCGGTTATTTTATAATAGTTTAAAATATCGTGACATGGTGATATCAATTACTTATCATGATGACCCAGCCAAGCCCTACTGGCTGAAACATTCGTTTCTTCAAGTGTCATCGTTCTATACAGGTCAGCTAAAGAAGGAATATGTGCAGTGCTACTCCTTCCCAACAATGGAAGTAGCGGGGCCCTATACTTAAAGAGGATTTACATTATGGAGAACTAAATACTTATTTTGGGACACCATGACCCTTAAGTTTTCAGTGCTGCGCATTTGAATATGCCATAAAAATTTAATCCTTTACTATAAGAATTTTTGGGGGATCACTAAACTAATGTTATTTTACAAGAATTTACTGAATTTAACAAAATGTATAAATGCTCATTATGTACATTGTATACACCTTTTATATTATACATATACCAATGATTATATCATATTGATATTGTGGGTCATCGATCTATGAGCATAGTCTGTTGAGAGAAATTTTTTATCCCATATTGATGGAAATTAGTTGCGTGAGGTGAAATTCTTAATTTTGTCAACACTTTATGTAAGGGCCTTTAGGAGTTTAGAAATTTACTTCATGTCTAACCTTATTATGGTAACCTGTTGTTTTCTTAATCGCTGTGCAAGAAATATAAGGTACTCGTTTGACTTTGGATAATTCGTACACTATAATTAGTGTTCAGATTCTGAGAAGATGAAGCTTTGTGACTCGAATGGATAGTTTTGGTTGTGTTGTCTTCTTTGAGAAGTTTGTTTGAAGTAGGTCGTGATGACATCCATTAAAACAATAAAAGTTTCGCGATTATACCATATTCGTCGGAGAACGCGGCACCATTCTCACAATGATGATGAAGTTTTTGATGAGGTTTTTCGGCCCAGATAGTTTAGTTTCGAAGCTTTCATCTACTTTTCGAATAACACCAGTACAAACTGCAGACAGAAATAAACTATTCGAATTTCTAGATACGTAACTAATAGGTTGTTGACAACATTGATCTTGACTGGTTATTGTTGATCCTTTTATTTATATGTATTTCGATTGTCATCCCAAGTTGCTCATAATTTTTATGATTGGTTGACAAATTGAATCGATTTTTTTTGTTGATTGATTGCTGATTGAACTGACTGCCAAGCTTCTAAAGATTCTCCGATCTCAATATTCTTTATGTCCAGGATTTCAACATTTTACCAGTTGAACGTGTATCCATAATTGTCTACGTGCATTAACAGCTCGTTGATGTTCATGCACGTATAGAAGAGAGTGTATATGAAGAGAGTGCCCACTTTGTTCAATATATTGTTTCTTGGAATTGGAGAAGTGTATTTTTTAGGTGTTTGGATTTTCTTTAGTTGAATAAGATTCATTTCAGTGATTTCCGTTGTTTATGCATTACACCTATTGAGAACGGTATCAATAATCTTTGCTGTAGTTCCTGATATATCTTACATATATAATATAAATATAGGCGACTTTTTAATCATTGAGATCCACCTGTGTGTATTCATACATAAATTAGGGATTCACATATCGAAATTGTTACTCCCATTTAGTTATTACAAATAACCATAATATTTATACTTCCTAATTTTATCCATATAAATTCTTATGCCAACAGTTCAGTTTATATTCCATTCCATTCTTAATACACTTAATCTTTGTAAAAAAAAGGAGATAATAACCAGACAAAGAGGGAATAACAAGGAGTTTACATTGCCATAGAAACGAATGCAGTGAAAGTAACATACTTTATTAAATCTAGATTTTTATTTCAATATCTAGAATTCTAATTTATGATCTCTTATTAAGTTCTTTTTCTGTTCTATTATTTGGTTTTTATTAACATTCACTGAAAATGATTTATGTAACATCCACTCTAAAAAAATTAATGTATTTCTTTGATTTATTTACGTAGAATATGGTTTTTTGTCCGTATTGTTTTTCCCATCCACCATTTGAATCAATGCCAAAATTATCCGGTTGTAATAGATGCCCTCATCCAACATGTCCACAATCAATGGAATCACTAGGAGTTGATGCATGCCCTGATTGTCCATATGGTATACTAGTTTTAGATGATTCTAATGCACCAAAATATCGTTTAAATTGTAATAGGTTAGTTGATTATTATTATGTAATTCTTTTTCGGAAAAAAAAATCATTTCACCTAAATGATACAAAATTCATTCTTATGAAGTTGGGATTTATCTTTATGATTATTATATTATTCGTAGTTTCAAACCATTCACTACGTGATGAAGTTTCACTAAACTCGCTACAATATTTGATTGTATATTTTTCTGGAAGTCATATTTCTTCACAACTGACTGAGCCAATTCAGTGAAGAAATGTGGTTCTATGTTGATGGACTTTGCATGTTTTTCACTTTATGTTTAACAGTACAGCTACTGTTTTTATAAATTGATTACTGATCAGTGTTTTGTCTTAGTCATTTTTGTTAATTGTAGTCTATTCATAAACCGATAAAAGTAGTAAATAAGCTTAGTAATAGTACACAGCATTCCAATGTATTATTCAAAGTATTTGAAATCATTCAACTAAAACCATGGACATGACTTCTGTGGTTATCGGTTACAGATATTTATGTGTTCCTTCATGAATTCAAGTTTTCGTTTCTAAAAACTGAGGTTATAGATATTTCTTTTAACTGTCATTTTTGATTGTGCTCTTTCGGTGCATCTTTAAGCACAGTTATGTGGTTTTTACAGTAGTTCCTTTTACTTATTGTGTACGTAAGCTTAAAGACCGATTTCAGTGTTTTTTGATGACTGCTTTTTTTCCATTTTCCACTAAAAACTTTGTTATTATTCTAACATATTGTGTGCTTTCTCTTTTTGTTTTTCTATAGATGTCCAACATTTCTGTCTATTTCTGACTCTGTAAAAAGTATGTCTGTCAAAAATGTTAGTTGTTCAGTATGTACAGCTATGCATCTTAACTTGAGATTTGATCCGGTATGTACAAACTGTATGTTTTTTTAAAAAAGAATCTTATTTTATTATACTCACCAGTTTAACATAAACTAAACTCGATAATTTTAAATCTTCCCCGATTGAAGTTGTCGACTAGTCTATCTATGCCTTTGGTGTATTGTGTTTGAAAAAGTACAATAATTCATCAGCAGTGTTTATTGAGTCCAATTATTCTAATAATTGGCTTCGATAACAAATAGAATGTACGATATATGCTCGGTAAAAAATTGTTCAAAATATGGAACAACTTGCAAAAATCGTCACAAGTTTAATCGTAGTTGTTGATCATAGCTGTTAGGCTTACTCATCTGTGAAGTTGCACTAGTTTTGCTAATAATAATTAATACATAGATATTCTTAAATGAAGACTTTTCGTATGATGGCTATTCGTCCATGGTATTATTGTAGTTATAAATTTTCAGGTTTCCGTAGTGCATTTAACCTGTGATTCGCAATTTATTATTATTTAGTGTATTTTATACCATTCGAGAAAGAGCAACTAGACGAAAGTTCTCTAAATAATCACAGGCGGTTCTGTTAAAATTTAAAATACATATCCGCTCTAGTTGCTACGATGGCATCAAAGAGCATATATATATATATATATAACTTTGGCACCGACTACCCTCCTTTTGCCTGTAGTGAAAATCTCACAATTACTGTTAATGTCCGAATGATAGTTGAAATAAAAGTGTGTATTTCAGTCAACTGAAATTTGACTAAGCTGAGTAAAAAACTTCTTTGTGTGATATCACTAAATAAGAAAAAATATCGCTGCTATTTAACCGCGTCCAAGTATGCTGAACCTGCATAGATAGTTGTATAGCTATTAAACTTCATAATGTAATAAACTGAACTGATAATATGATTGTCAGCATTTAAAATGCTCCTATTTTGTTTCCAGGGTAAAGTTCCTAATTCAAGCGAAAATAATTCTGAAAAGATTAACACTACATTCTCTGGATGTGCATTCTGTACAGAATCATTATGTTCATTATTCACCATTGTAAGAAAAAAGGAAACACCAAATAACCCTACTGTCAATTTACGTGGTTCACGCCATCATTCTGGAACCCGTCAACGAGGTGGTCGACGAGGGCGGAGTTTTCGATAAAATTTATAGACTATGAACTATATTGACGTCTGCTAACTAATACTTATGAACGTAATTCGTGTACATTGATAATTGTGATCATATTACACTGTACATAGTTATCGTCTTTGCTAATATAAATATATACATACATTAAAGCAGTTAATAATTTCATTAGTGTTCAAAAAGCAGATGTAAATTAGCTGTTAAGATACATTCAGAAGTTGGTATAAATAAACAAGCTAAGTAGTCTATGCCTACACCTTTAAGGTTTATCTAATTTCTCCCATCAAAATCCTGTTCTCATCTAGTTTTTTTTACTGAAAACTATCAAATTGTTATTTAAGTATCACAAAACGTTTTTGACAAATAAATGAAATAAAATTTTAATATTCTTAATAGAATAATTCACGTTGTTTGAATAGACTCAAATACTTTGCGAATAACATAATTTATTACCCACATAAATGGATTATTTTTTATACTAGTTTTATGTTTAAAATACACAACTGGAAACCTTAATATCAAAAAATGAGTTTTCAGTGATAAGACCTTATTTCAATAACTGTTAACTGATTATTTTGTTCATTTGTACTTCGGAATATATATTTATAAACCCTGGTTTTCAGCATACCACTTTCAACCAAAAACATCTTGATGTTATCACAAAGGCTATTTAGTTAAATCTTTGTTATTAACAGCGTAAAATTTGTACTGTCGATTTGTAGATTACTTGATTGATCCACAGTAAATTGCACAGTTACCCAACATTTACGTGATATTTCAGTAAAAGCTCAATATTTTGCATGTAAATTTCAGAATTGTTAAGGTTATTAAGATGTAAACTACTACGTGCTTAGTACGATAGAGCATTTAGAATAGTTATAAACTTTTCAAAAATACATTTTTATACGAAATAATTCAGTAGATTTGCATCTAATGATTTCAATGATTTTAAGTAAAGAACCTTTTTCTGCAGTAGATAGAACTGCATCAATAGATGTTTAAATAAATGGCTGATGTTGAACGATGTCTAAGTGTTTTAGGCACTGGACTTTTAATCGATGGGTCGCAAGTTAAAACCATTCCGCACTTCGACTTAGAACATCCGGGTAATATCACAAACTCTCATACAAAATTCTAGCTCAGAGGGGTTTGGTAAAGATGTTCTGATAGTCAGTTACAATTAGTTTATTTAAATGACCGATTATGTATTTATAACCAAACCAAAACATTCAAGAACTCACTAATCACTTTCTTCTGAATTCGGGGTAGTGCTTTGAATACAAGGGCACCTACCTTTCAGATCAATATAGTATCGTAAAACGGTTATGATATGACAATACTATATTCTCATTTTATCCAAACGATAGATTGTCCTTAACATATTGTTTTCTGATTATGACAATACATTTGTTTCGATACTACTTCGGAATTAATACATATATGCAACCCGACCAGTCTTTTGTTAATTTGGTCCATTAATAGAATTATCTATTCAATATAGAGTGTTTGATTTGAATAAATGAGAAACTGTATAAATATAAATTTATTAGTCAATGCACAAAACAATGTTTTTCTTAGAAAAAAAGTGAAAATATAAGTTAGCCATTTTGATCAAAATTAGCTTAAACTAGAAAGGAAAAAAATCTGTTTCATAATGTTGGCAAATATATATGACAATAATGACTTAGTTTAAATCATATAATAAAAAAATTACTGATCACTGGTGGGATGAATTAATGTATATATAATCGTAAATGAAATAAAAATATAAGACAAACTGACCGCTTAAGTCTCTTTGGAGAATGATGACGCAGTTAATATTCATTCATGGATGATGTTATCAAAAAAAGTCTTGTGTTAATGCTGATGATAGACGTCACCGTGTATTGTTCCCTAATAAGGGATAGGGAATTTATGTATTTTGAAAAGTTATGAAGCGAATGAATCAAATGTAAACAAAAAACCAAGCAATATTCAATGTTAATCAAATGAAAAGGTTAAAACAGAAAATAATTTTGTGTAATGCTGATTTGGTACGATGATGATGATAATGGTGATGAAGAAATTCCTGTAACATAAAGAAAAACTAATTAAATATCGTGATAGTTATATCGAGGTAAGCAGAGGGAGATGTACCTACTGTTCTTAGAAAGTGTATTCTTTTCATCTAGGAAATGAATTTTTAGATATTTATCAATACACTCAGTTTTACTGAAAAACTGTTATATCCTGTAGAGACTTATGAATGGTAACTTTGAGAACTATTTATGGACCAATATGATATGTATATTTCCTATTATATAATTGTTAAGTAACTAAAGTATCCATATACGTGGCCCTCTTATTATAAGCTTTATTTTGACTTATGAACTATTATTATACGATTTACGATTCTTGAGTTATCTCCAGTCCATTGATTACTGTTCAACCTATTCGCAGCCACATTTGGCCAAATCTTGTACAAATGTTACTTCCTATTTTATGGTACGATGTGGTCAGTTTGATTGATATATAAACCCAGTATGTTTGAGAATAATGATTCATATTGCAGAGGCTGTTATTGGTGTTCTGGACTTAACTGGCTGGGCTAGGCAGATAGCAGGACTGATAAGTACTCAAGACTGCTCATACGATTTTGTGTATCACTGAGCGATCGATAAATTCGCTGATCCCCAATTGGCGGTCTTTTAACTTCATATATATTAACAGGGCACTCAAGCAATCGATATAACAAAAACTTAAATAAATATAAATATTCTGGAAATCAAGTAGAATGATGTCTCAATTTACGTTGAAATATACGGAAAAATCATGTCCATTTACATACACATTTGATTGGTAGTAAAGATATAGAGAAAGATGAGTAAAAACCGGTTCGTACATCACCACAGAAACGAGGTTGGAATTCACTTTCAAGAAGAATACTTATACTGATTTACTGAATTTTCCACGAGTGATGAAACCACCAACTCAGTGCTTGGTTGCCGATTTGTAGCTGAGGGAGGTATATCGATTAAATCATCATACGTCATCTGATGTATATACGGCACACTAAGTGTACAATTTCGGCTATAGTAAGATTATACTGGAAAACACAAGTCGAAATCAATCCCTGTAAAAATCATCCGTTAGGTGAGCTTGTGTGAAAATTAGTAACCATTCATGAGACATGATAAATATTTGGAGGCCGTGAATATTACGATGCAATATTGATCATAATAGAGCGATTGGGGCAACGTAAATATAGATGGTCCCATGTTGTACATTTTCCCATCCGCTTAGATACATCATATTGAGAACGAATGACTTTTATACGTTTAGATTGTTTTTTGAATGGGATTCAAACTAGTCTTCTCACAGATCTATAGAATTATAAGTAGCAACAAATAACTCTATCTTTCTGTGTTTAAAAGCAGAGTACTGTCAAAGCACATAAAGAGCTTTTTCTAAAGCCAGTGAAATTAACTCACAATCTTTTGATACTGAATCATGGGTTACAGATACCCATTGTTCATTTTCTGATATAAGTTGATTAATTTCGTCACTACGAGCCAAACAGAAATCATTCACCTGAAATGTACACAGGCGAAAAATGTAATCATCTCTTGTTCAGTATCTTGATACATTAAAATATATACGTAGATATAATGGATTACCTACTCGTTTGTTTATCGTTAATCTCTACTGATAATGTCATCATTGAATCAAGGAAAAAAAAATGAGACGTGAACATTTTAAAGAAAATTGAGAATTATGCATATTAAATAGTTGTGTATTTACAGTCTACACTCTAAAAAACATGCATAACACAATACTTGCGATATTCTCATACAATTGAAGAAACACACAGCAGAATAATTACTAACAGAAACTTCATGACAAGAGATGGTTAAGTAGTGATGAGGAAATATCATTCTTTGTTTTATTTAGATAGGGATGAATCTAGATAAGGTCTAATGAAACACCCATAGGTACCTTCTGGTAGCATACTTAACATAATAAAGCACTTATAATAACCAAACTACAAAAATGTTTGAC
This sequence comes from Schistosoma mansoni, assembly GCF_000237925.1. NCBI lineage: Eukaryota > Metazoa > Platyhelminthes > Trematoda > Strigeidida > Schistosomatidae > Schistosoma > Schistosoma mansoni. Next base: position 16,920,599 of record NC_031497.1, read on the forward strand.
TTTCCAAAAAAGTTAAAGAATGAACGGAACTGTCAATTTGATGAGCTTACATCTTAGTTTTAGGTTTGCAATATGACCAATTGATCATTAATTTATATTGCATCAAAAAATCGCTGTAGTTATCATTGTATCTCAAGACTTAACACGAAATCAAGATCTTGATGAGATACTAGATTTCGATTTAACTAATTTGTTAGCTGTTTGTCATACTTATTAAGTTGTGATATGTGAAACCAACTGTAATAAATGTACAAACAACTCTAATCATTTAAATATGAGATGGCTTTCATTCAAAATGTACATAACTATAATATGCAAATCAATGGACCGAAGGACTTGAAATTTTCCGATGAAACAAGAATTATCAACACTAACGTAATGTTCAGTAACAGGTTCTGTAGATTGTTGGATTTTATTGAAAACATGCCGGTTCAGTGGTCAAGCATCAGCGAGCAAGACTGAAGTCCTTTGGTTTGATTTCCACAGTCAGGGTTGTGGATGCGCACTTGCGAAAAGTCCCATACTAAGACGAAATGGTCGTCCAGTACTTTAGGGTTCTCAATGGTGGACTAACTAAGATCAGTTCGTGATTTGAAAATTACTACAATCTCCACAAAATCCCCATACTAATAATATCTTGATATTTACTCGAGTTTGACTTATTGTACTGAAATACTGATTAAAACCTTGGTTATCTTATTTTCTCATCAAAACTAGTACACCTATCTTCTTATGTATCGATTTGTACTTTTTACCTGTTATTTGTTGTTGTGCCATCTTCTGCATTATGAGCATTGACTCACGAAATGCCTTAACTGGTTTAATATTTTCATGTATGCATTTAAATATTCCTGCATATTAGATAAAAGTCTGCTATGATTTCGCTGTTAACTACCCAGCTACTCTTATTTTTTAGTAGTCTTGGACACAACTTCACTCAATAAGTCACCAAATCAGAAGGCGGTTGAACAAGAATGCAATTATATTCCAAACAACAAGGCTGGATGCAAGTGGGAAGTACAATAAGAAAAACGTTAGTGTATTTGTAGCATTAACATAAGATGATTCTACAGTCTTTTCCAAGTATCTACTAGAACTGATTGGTTAGGAAATAGCCAATCAGCGTGCCCCGACATAATGATGCACGAAACATGCTTTAATCCAATCTGTATCCCGCTAACAGTCTAATCATGATTTAACTGAAAACATTAATGTTCGCTAATATGTGTTGTTCTAATTTTTACATTAGGGATCCCTAACATCATAAAGAACATTAAAGCGTTATTATTTAAAGTTTCAGACTATAAATTTCAGTTGTCTGATTGATTTCGAACAGGAAACTTCCAATTTTGTTTTATTTCCGACGAAGAAGAGTCAAGTAATCATATTGTAGGTCTCAATAATGTTTTAATGATAACGGTAAGCAACCTCATAAGTTAATGAGTCATATTCACTAACAGATCCCAGTATTTGTTAACTCCACTTCCACCACATCGTTTCATTGTATCAACATACATACAGAACTGTTTCATCAGTAAAGCTTTTTATTACTCTTCATTACAAATCGAATGGTTTGCATAAGTCACAGGTTAACTCCATACACAGAATTATGTCAATCGATAGTTCGGCCATTGCCAATATCTAATGCAAGATAACTACTGTTGTTGCTGTTATGTATAAATAATATAATTACCAAACATGATAAAAAGAACTTACCAACTGTAGTTCTTCATTGCAAATTTTTTCGAACTCCGAATGCCAATGTAAACTTTTCTCAACATCTTTACGTATACTTAAAAATAATTTACAAGCTTCTTGTAAAGTCGCTATCACACTATGCTGTCGATATTTGATAATTTGATTAAAATATGGTTCACATTTAATTCGTAGTTGAGATAATAAATTTCGTTGTTCATCCAAATTTTGATTGACACATATTCGTGCAGCGTCAACTTTATCACGAAATGTCTTAGATGTCACTTCATTATGATTTATTTCACCTTGGGTACGATACCATTTTGTTAGAGTATGAACTAATTAGAAATATTGTGAAAAAGAATAATTTCAAATTCTATTGAGATAGATAAGAACTAATTTGACTGAATGACTAAATAACAACAAACGTCCAGACCTGTGGTGCCTCAAACTATCCTATATCTCCAGTCTTGAGTAGCTGAAAAGACAAATTAACATTGAAGTACCTATTTGCCATTGATATAAATAATTATATAATGGGGAACACATAGATCTATCGAATCGTTAGCGGTGAGTATGAGAACCAGTTAAAACGAGTAAATTTTTCAAACTGTCTGGAAATCCGAAAATTTGTTTCTCCGAACATTTTCCGTCGAACATCCACTTATAATAATAACTTCACAGTTAAAAAATGATATTATAACGCTTTTATCAATAGGTTTCAGTTTTTCTTCAAATATGAACGAAGATATTCCATACGCTGAAACTAAGGGAGGAATTCATTTAATTAAAAGTAAGCAGTAAATTGGTGTGAGATACGAACTTTAAACGTCTAAAACACATCACTCAGATCTTTATCACTGACTAAGTTTGGAGCTTTTTACTCTTCGTATACTATTTTCCACCCAGTTATGATTGATAGGCACGAATTAATTTTATCTCTTCACTAGGATCACTTACAAGGATTAGCTAGTATCAACCTCTGGTAAAGATGATCTTCAAACGAGGCACTTTCTAAACATACTTACTTAGGCCTATTACCCCCAATGGAGCGTAGGCCGCTACGGTGTAAAATATTAAAAAAATAACCGTTGTTCTTCAATAGCATGCAGAAAATCTTTATACACAATCAAAGTTCACTATCTGTAAACTAAAGGTTTTCATATTGAAAATTACATAAAATGCTGAATTAGTTAACTAATAGTGAAGGGTTACTGCTTTTGTAAACGATTGGAAATACTTCATAATGAACGCTAATTTAACCACAGGTTTCTATTTTTAACACCTTTCCAACAATCACTTGCAAAAGTAATGACAAGATTTATCTTGGATTGAGTTGAATCTTCAGTCTAATGAGTTGCTAAAATTCACTCAAAATGCGACCTTTCAAGTGAACAAACGATTATTAATTTGGATATCATCAATAAATCGTTTACACGTTAGGTAAATATACAGTTCTTTCATTTATACTGTGAACTAGATAAATGTAAACGTTTACAATAATTAAAATAAAACAATTGATAATTTACCAAAATTTGGCGGTAGACAAACTAAATCCCACATTTTTATTACATCATCACGTTGATGCTTATTCATAATAAGTTCATCCCATATACGAATTAAATCTTTACGTAAATTTTCAATTTCTTCTATTACTTCAATTTCTTTAGGTTCAAAATTTGATTGAATATATACTAAAAGTTCATTTTTAGACATGTCCAATGGTTGAAAATTCACTTCATGTTGTTTAAATAATGCTATTACATCATAGTCTTTTTCAGAAACCTATAAACAAAGAAAATATAAGAATAATAAACAATAATGAGGGGTAACTTACAACAGAAATATGACATAAAGAGCTATAACACAACTAGATGAGACATATAAATAATTTATCTAAAGAATTAAATGGAAAACACTGAGAATTAACCACAGATGATTTGATAAACATAGAAATTCTATAAACAAAACATATTCATTTAGACAAAAACAATTCAGTCAACTGTTTTCAAATACAAATAGATACGAATCAAAATGAAATAAGAATTGGAAAAATCATGCTATCAGATTATGTTGTATATATACATCAGTGAAACGGTGGCAGATATTATTCAGCAACAGAATGATAGGCATTTTCAAATTCTAGTTACCCTGTAATTAAAAATTTATTAAAATTGATTTCCAGGATTCCTTTTGCAATCATATGGGAAGAAACCTTTTGAGAATACTGTTGTTTTGTTAGATGAAAAGAGACAATTAGCAAATATACATATAGACGTACCAGTTGAACAGACAAGCGTATTTTGTCGACTTTTTCACGAAAACATGAATTCAGTTTCTCTGATGGTTCACGACATAAAATATTGGTATAACCAGTTCTAAAAGCAATATCATTGCTTTCCTCCTTACGTAACATTTCTTCTATCTGGTGTAGAGAAAAGATTTTAAAATAAGTATAAATGAAGCCCAGGAGTCTAAAGAAGATAACAAATATGTATACAAACAGAAATATCAACAAAGCATGAACGAGAAAATTTCACAAAAATACTACTGTTGGTAAAATATATAATTATAACGAATTTGATAAACATCATAGTGATAGGAAGTGGTTAAAATAGAAGATAACAGTTTAGTCCATTTATGAATGAAACTGAAAATTTCCCATTCTAGATTTTGATACATGCTGCTACACAGTATGCATAATCTTATTAGTGAATTTATTTTGGAGTCACACTGATCCGTATAAATCGTCAAACAATTTTCGAGTCAGCTACAAACGTATATACGAAGAGCTTTATTTATATTTAATGACAGTTGATCGAAGTCAGAGGATAGTTGCCTGCTGATTTTCCTAATTTTCAGTGAGACATCATGGAGACCATTAGTACTTGCTTAGGACTAGTTTACCGTTCATACAAATCTCCTTTTATTATTATGTCAATAAACTCAGTTATATCACATTTAGAAACCACAAATAAGTTTACTTGATAATGGCGTTTTTCTAACATCATAGTTATACAACACAAATTATTCTTTTAGTGATTAACAATAACTGCTAGATATCTTTGCATAAATAATGGACTAAAGAGAAAATGAATAAACTCATTTTCACTCGAAATCCAGGGACTCATAGACATGACCCTTACATAGACACTCAAAGAATTTTTATACACAGTTCACTGACATCTGCTGTCTACTAGAAACAATCTAGTATTCTTTGTGAAAGATTTAAGATTTTCGTGGCATATTTGATGAGGTTTCCTGTGATCTTCCTATATCTTATACTTTTAACAACTACGTTCTATGCCCGTAAAGCAAAAGGGTAATAAGACTACTGCACAGTACGCTTTACTCTGAATGAAAGTTTAGAATTTTTGCTCAGTTAGACAATACTATGCTAGCTGGTGAATACTATGAATATATTCAGTGTTTAAGCTGATATTTTGTCCAAAAATGAACTAACAAGACCCATGCTACATCTTCTAAAGGTGAAGAGAAAGGTATATTCATTTACCCAGTTGTTCATTAGTAACATAGACGACAATAGAGACTGGTTTAAGCACATCGTCACGCTGAAGAGGAATGAAAATCACGCTCTCCGACACCCGAGCTGTGAATCCCAATAACTAGAATGATTCCTCACATGTTCATGGTTCTAGATCCAACATTTTTAGCTAAAAAAAATCACTATTGTATTTGGTATTAAATAGGATTGTTGAGTGCTCTACCACGTTAAAACATACAAACACACAAGTGATTAATCATTTCGCCTCGATTATTTCGTTATTTTAATGTCTATATGAAAGAATACAATAGTGTTGCATGAAACCAACATAATATGGTTATTTTCATACAACTGGTTTTTTGGTAGTTCATTCAACAGTAGGAGAGTTCTTTAAGACAATATTTACAGAAGAATTTTATAACAATCGTAATCTAGTCTAACTCTTTTGGAAAGATTTGTAACGGAGTTGGATGATGAGCAAATATCATATCATAGTACAATCCTAGCCATAAATCTGCATTTTTAGATCTTCATTACAGTGTACCAATCTTAAGTATAACAGTAGAATGACTCAATCTTATCTATTCAATAGACGAATTTTCAATACAATGAGACCAGAAAGAAAAAACATCCCATTTAGCATACTTCATGTGGATATTAATTGTGAGTCGACCTGAATAATACGTGAAGTCATCACTTATATGTACAATCATATTGATGACTTTAAAATTTGTAGTTGTATTTCTTAATGTAAATAACTTTATAGTTAATCTCCTTAAAAGTAAATCAAGTGTTTATTTTGGATCAGAGTTCGATTCACATATTGATTACATGCACATTGTGATCACGATTCTATTACTTGTAATAAAATTTTACACGGACAGACTTTTCGGACTGTAATAAAGACGTTTTTATCACCCAAGTGAATTTTTCCGATGGAGTAACATTACATCTACCCTAGACCAACAGACTCAACATCGAAAAAGGCGATATGCGCTGTTTGAATGCAACTAACAAGAAGAGAGTGTTCATGCTTGTTAGGATATTCACAAGAATATCCCAAAAATTATCTCGAATGTAAAATGGTATGTTTTCAGACTCTTCACATAATTCGCATGTTATTTCCTATTGGCCATTATTTACAGTGTCCTAACTATGACTTTCATGTGTCGTTTCCCTATTGGTCAATTTTGAGTCGTCCTAATTATAACCTTTACGTGTCCTTCCTTTCCATTGGTTACTGATAATAGTCATCGTAACTGTATAAATATGCCTTGTCTGTAAACCATTTTTGTTCTGCTGCTGACCCCATAAACAATTCTCATTTAACGGCTGTGTTCTGATTTATTGGAGCTGGGGAACGGTATTGGGGTCGAACTAGGATATCTGAATTCGGTCAATCGGTAGAATTCCGTGTAGTCCTATCGCAATACACTATATTTCGCGTTATAGCAATGCTCAACAACATCAATTCCACAGGCAAAAAATATTACAATCAAGTATTTAAATTCACTTAGTATTACTTGTTTGAATCTTCCCATTGATGTTTAGGACTGCAACTGGTCAGTCTCTTATTGGCATATGTGCATACTGTGCGTATTGCCTCGATATAGCCTTATTTCAGAAGCATTGTAGGCAAAGATGGATAGTAGCTAGCAGTGGAATCCAGGACGCGCGTTTCGTCCTATTTGGGACTCGTCAGCTGGATGTACCTGAATCTCAGAGTTGATGTTCACTCTGGGACTCGAAACCAGTACCTTTCGCTTCAAACGCCATCGCGTTATCCACTCAGCTACTGAGTCCTGAGGACGAAACGTGCGTCCTGGATTCCACTGCTAGCCACTATCCATCTTTGCTTACAATCAAACATTTATTTTTCTAAAAGTGGATAAAATTAATACCTCTGCAAGAGTTTTGAAGCGTTCTCCAGCTAATGGCTTCAGTGAATGAACTTTACGTCTCAAATTTTCTACTCCACCAGATTGATGAAACTTGACAAATTCTTTTAATAATGCTTCGCAAATCAGTTCAAATACACTGAGTTCCAACGAACGTGGGAAATTGTGTTGATTCATTTCACTGAAGGAATCAAACAAAAAGTAATGATAAGGAAAAAGTGTTTAATTTTTTCTTCACAAATTTAAGTTTCTTACATCAAAATGATGAATAAAATCAAGCTAATTAAGCTTAATGGGTCGATAGCTTGACAAGGTTTCACAATACTATTGAATAAATTCATTAAAATACATGAATACAATATGAAAAAGATTGTTCAAAGCAAAAATTGATAAATATTAGTCGCATAAAAATGTTACAAAACAAAATAACTTTTGAGGGTCAATTAGTAAAAACAAGGAACAAAACTGTTTGTGTACCAATATATTGACTGAACTTAACAAATGATCATAAAAGCTATTATCAAACCTAGGCTGACTGTACGTTCAAGGATAAGAGAATAGAAATTAAAACAACGACTATTGATTTGGTATAGTTTTAAATTTTCGGCGGTATTTATTCACTTTGAACAGCTTTCCTTGTTATTTATAGAAAGTAACTTAGATGGTAAAATAAACGTTTATTTTTGTCAAATGGCTCACAATGAAAAGAACAAAAATTAGTTTAGAAGTAGATTGTATGATTCAGTAATTTTAGTATTAGAAGCTTGATATACCAAAGTTTTAAAGATAAGTCAATAAGTAACAGCCATGTAGCAGACAAAATAGTTAAGTTACAATAACACGACAGGTAACTGTAAACCAGAGTTTGGTACTACATTATACATTACTCATTTTGTCATTATTGTTTACGATCGATGGGAATTCGGTTAAACTACATGATTCTTCTGAAATAGGATAAGAGCAACAGTACAACCCACCAGTAGCATACAGTTTCAAAAATTTATCTAATGGTGTCACAGAGAGCGAATGTAAGGATAATGTTTGTGATAAACAAGATAGCCATACCACCTAAGTAGGTGAAAATATTATGTTCGTCATTTACTAAGTAAATATTTATTTTCTTGTCTTCAAGTCACAGTTTTTGTGAGAGCTGATGGTACTACCCGATATTCCATGAGAAGCAACTGAAGGTACTTCGAACATGGGACCTATGGATTGAGAGATAAATGTCGTATTCACCAACATATAGCTTTTAGAAAATCTCAAAGTAAATATAGCTTCCCACTCTTGCAACATAACAGTTTCAAGGTAATGGGAAAACTGGTTTGCTTAAACTTTCTTACTGGTTTACTGGTATTTGAAACGAAGAGAATAACTGTGTTATAGTGTTAAAGAATAAATGCAAAATTATGAGAAACTGTGTAACAGTACAACATACAGGAAATTAGTATGGGGTATTTGTGCACGGTAAATGACAACCTGTTACAGAAGAAGAGCCGGAAGGATAAATTCGTCTATCGATTCTACATCGGACTGAGGTTCCTTGAAATATCTGAGTTTCTTATTTAACCACGTATTCTGTTGATTAAGCCTTGTACCAATATTTGTTTTAGAAATGCAAAGATTCAAAGGAGCATAATCAGGTGCGGCTACGATAGTAAAGTGACAACAAAGTATAGTGGAGATTGTATATTCCGTACTTTATTAGTTAAATATTTGCAAAGAAATCAATATTACAACTTAGAATATAAATAAGAAGTTTTCATCAATTTTTTCTTAGGATAATCATCAATCTGAAGCGGACTCCGTGTTTAACATAACCGTTAACAATAACACTGGTCTACTTTACTAAATGAATTAATTATACCACTAGGTGTAACACATCTTACCATACACAAAATAATAAGACCACTGTCAATATAAACATACTGATTACTTGAAAAGTGGTAAATCAGAATAACAGTGTACCTTTCAAGAATTGTATCAGCATTCTTCAATTTAGAAAATTCTGAATTGATGATTGCAGTCCGTGTATCATTTGCTATAATTAGAGCTTCAAGGACGGGAAATGGGACCAACATTTCAAAAATATCACCTGAATCAGAAGGAAGTAAGGGTATTTGAAACATTTCTTTTGTTATAATATCGTTTGTTAAAACAGAAGCAGGTTGAGATTCACCACTTATTTCAGTCTCATTAACAGTTTGAAACGTTTCAGACCAACGACGAGATGAAAGACTACGTGTGAATTTAGAGACTAGAAGTGTGCTAGATTCCTGTTGAGCGGAAACAAATGTAAATAGAAAATCAAGAAAAGTTAATGATAATTATTCTGGACTTAGATTATACACTGGGCAGGCCCAGTGAATAAAGACATCCATACTAAGTGTAAAATAGATATGATATTTGACAAAGTAGATTGCAAAAGTTAAGGAAAGCTTTGGTGCTAACAAGTCTTCAAGGTAAATAATCAATACTTGGTACTGAACTACTTACTTAATGTACTCAGCAAACTGATATTTAACAATACGTTTGCCATATCTAAACTAAAAATAAAGAATTAATACATTAGCACGACTTCCAAGTATTTTATCCAAAGTCTCTAACCACGGATTACGATGATTGTACAAATCCCAAACAAGAAGTCTGCACCTCCTGACATGACTTAAGCCAATGATTACTGACTGTACGAACCAATGCTATGTTTTAGTTTGGTGGCCCCTAGATTTCCTTCAACCCACTTAAATGCCAATTAAGATTGAGTGTCTATATGGGGGGAGGAAGGGAGTGGATAAAGTATGTCCCAATCACCTCGGCCAATGAACATTCACAGCCTCATCAAACTATATGTCATCCTTATCTTATACTCTAAGCCTAACTAGGTCAGTGGCTGCAACTCAACACTCTCAAGGCATCAGCGACCGAATACTAATAACTTACACATGTTCCCATCCTGTTAAAACCATGTTGCCCCCAAATGCCCTGGTACGGCCGAGAGTGGGGAGAGTCCGCTCTCCCTCTCCAAATGCTCTCACATGGCCACGCGGATATATAGCCTCTGTCAGGGAAGTCCTACTCACTGCCTTCTCGTGGCACTACTGTTGTTTACGAAATTGAGAGGATGAAAAGCGAATGTCCGGCGCTTTAACCGGGTTGGTGGACACGGAAAGTTCACCTAGGGGAGTTGGAAAACCCTGATTCCAAACCATAGTGCACACGGGCTCCAGTATCCTGAAGGAACAAATGGCGTACGAACCAATCGTTGGTCACCGGCTACCATGGGACTGCATCTCCTTACGATGCTTCACTGACTTGTGGACTGGACCTTCAGGTCAAAGGCTCGGGATGTGGCCCCCTAATAAAACCACCTGCTTCAGTTCGGGCACCTGGGCAGTATCACAGCCCTCACACAAATCAAATGAGATTTGTGAGGCGCATATTTATCTGGTGCTTCCTTGTACCAATATTAATGTGTTTAAATAATAAATAATAATAATAAAACCATGTTCTAGAAAGATGAATAAACAGAAAGAGGACTATAGGGTTTTTGATCAGAAAAAAGATCACTAATTTCCGTCTGAACACTTGAATTCAAGTAGTGTTTTAAGGCAGTACATTATTAAAGCGGAAACAACTTTAAATATTGATTTATTTTTATTCACAACCTTTAAAAACAAACAAATTTATGTTAAATTTTTAAAAATTAATACTAAAATCAAAAAATAAAAGTTCCTAAATATCCATGACTTCAAAATAAACAAGAATATTGATATTATGAACTTCGGAAACTTGCTGCTTTATTTTTTAAACAACAGAATTTATCGAAATTATTACCTTAGTATCCCTTTTACGCCTTAGCTTCTCGTCACCCAAATAAGTAGTAGCCAGAATGCTGTAATAATTCTGTTTAGTTTTAATAACACGATACCAGTCCTAAATAAATAATAATAGTGTGAAAAATGAATAAACGTACCTCTGGTACGGATTTAATGATATCTTCATCTTGAAGACAACTGGAAATCATGGAAAATGAATCCAAACACTTCTTGTACAATTTATTAATGTGGTTGACAATTCGTCGATATTCAGGTTCATCTTAAGTGGAGTTCGAAAGAAACAATAAGAGAGATCAGTGAATACTTTGCTTTCTTAAACATATGCTAGTTTTACAAATATTAAGAATCATTGTATATAGAAATACTAGTTAAGGTGAAGAAAGAATAGTCTTGAAAACTATAAAACATTGAAAACTAATGTATTCTAAACGACGTATTTGATATTGTCTCCCGTCAGTCTAATGTGAAACCAATAGCAAACGTAAATACAGTTCGCGAGCATTTGTCTTTCTCTAGAGGAACATACTGTCGAAACACAATCAAGTAACCTTTCTTCAGAAATATATTCGCTAATCACCATAGTACAATTAAAGAAAAGACAATCTCCAACTTTCCAGTTAGTTAAAATTAAGCTGAAGAAGGATCATCATGTTAGAACAATTACAGACCGATATTTTAATTGAGTGCACCCCTTTTTGAAATCAGTTATAACAATATCATAACACTGCGTCCATGAAAATTGTAAGAAAAGAGTAGTAAACATTAAAATTAAACTTAATTAATATTATAGACTAACAGACCTAAGAGAGTGGGTGAATACCTTAAATATTCCCGATAATGTTAGATCGAACAATGAGCCGTCATTTCAATTGACCACATCAGTCAAGAGTGATTTCAATTGTTGATTCCCACCCAACCGTTCCATATATACGTTTTTATAGATAATTAATTATTATACATGATAATACAGAAAAGTACTAAATGACGAATAGTTACTTATGTAGTTTTATTTGACGTAGATATGTAGTCCTTATAATCAGTCAGTATTCTTGAGTGCTGTTAGAGGTATGAGAGCGGTTATCACTTCCCACTTGCCTACACCGTGGAAAGGTTCTTCTAGAGGTACCTGAAAAAGGAAATTGGATTAGAAGTGGTCTTAGTAACCTGAGAGTGTGACCGCAGTGCCAAACAGACAACTGTTTGAGCCGGTCACAAACGAACTTTTTGTGTTAGCTCCGTACTTGTTGGAACCTTGATGCCGGAGACAGATATCCTTAGGATAAGGCGAGGTGTGCATTTTTAGGTTCGATCTTTTCTAACCCCACCCCTTCTTGTGGGAAGGCAGCATCACTGTTACGCTGGTTGTCTGAAGAAAACACTTTACTGCCGTAACACCACTGTACAGTCAGCAGTACGACTTCGCCTTATGACACCTTGGGATTGCTGTTTTTAGTCTTACTGTTCTTCAACCGACCTGTCTGGCATGTTAGGACCTTGAGGAACGATTGTCCCAGCCAGTATAGCTCGATTGGTTCATCACAATAGACAAGTCCGAACACCACGTCAAGGTAGTAGCAATGGTCAGGAGTTCTTATAATACTTTTGCAAAATACAGAAATAAATAGTATACATCATTTGCCGAGTGCACAATTATTTACTCGGCTTCGAGTTACATACTTTGTAACGGCTAGCGATGACAACCAGTTACCCGAGTCGCAATGAAGGACGGACTGGAATTTGGGTATTAATTGTTGAACTTTAAATAATTTAACCTCTGAAATATAACACACCGGAATAATGGAACAAAACATGCTCGTTTTGTCACAAACGTAAATGGAATGATATTTTAACTTACGATTTATTCGGTATCACGAACAGTTCTTCTAAGATGTGCAAAATTGTTAATTTATATTATACAAATCTCTACCAGCTAGCTGCTTTCAAATTTTGTTAGCAGCTATGTGAAATTTGCGAGGGATTTAAATTAGATATGTAAATAAAAACCTATGTATTCCGAATTCTTCGACGGTCAGGTTCGGACGTACAAAAATTAATATATCAGTGATTGAAAATAGCTAGTGGTTCAGCCTAGAAGTAATTGCAAAGTTGAAACTGTGACTATTATTTACCCGAAATAGTTCTAAAAGAACATTCGGAGTTAAGTGACAAAGTATAACGACTAAATAACTATACAAGATGAACAAACAGATAATCTAAGAGGTTAGCTACTTTTTGTCAAACGAATTTTCGTAGAGCGATTAGTTAGGAATTTTCACACTACTGTATTTATTTGTCTGGTTTACAGTGAAATTTTCTTACGACTTGGAATTAATTTATAGAAACTGTGCTAAATTTAGGAACGTAGGACAAAATGAGCGCCATTACAGCTAAGACACCACCTGGCAATATTGTAATCATATTTTTACAAGACAAGGAAAAAAATAAAGGAAACGTTTTGCTTATCATATTGATTTTAGACATTGTTAGCGGGACATAGATTGGATTAAAGCATGTTTCATGCATGACGGTGTTGCTGCGCGCTGATTGGCTAATTCTAAACCGATCAGCCCGGGCATATTATTGGAGAAAAATCTAGAGGCTTCTTATGTATATACTATAAATATATGAACGTTATTCAAATCAGTGATTGCTGTTCACTTATCATTATTATTTTGAATACAATTTCATTCCTGTTCAAAGTGTTCTGATTTTGGGGTCTTGTCGAGTGTTATCGTATAAGAATACTAAGCAATAGGAATAGCTGGGTCGTTTATATAACTAAATACAATTATAAAAGACATACTGTCAGATTTAAGGATTTCCCTAAAAAAGACCTCAGAAACTTTTAAATTTTTTTGCAAAGAGAAACATGAGCAAACTGATTACCGTTTCGAAGTCGAAGAAAGTTGCATTCATTCGCTTGTGCAATCATAACGTCACTGAATACAGACAGCACCTCTTGAGTCATATCATTAGAGGATTGCTCCGTATGTGATGCAAGATAATCGAAGGCCTCAGCAGCTACCTAGAAATATAGTTTATATTTTCTAAATGTACTATTATAAATAAAAAGATAGAATGAAATGCTTGTGAAAAAATGAAGTTACATTAAGTCACATTCGTTGATGGAAAAGCTCAGTGTTCCAGTTGGCACAAAACAACAAAAATAAAAATCGAAAAAAGACTGGATACAAGGAAAAGGAGATCGATTTTCAATTATGTTGCTTGATACTATGTACTGCTTTTTTGACACGTTACGTACTTAACGCAAAAACTTGAAATTTCCTAGCAGATGAGGACTAGATCTCCTCCATCACCCTTTAACCTCCTAATTGATAAACAAAAACATAATGTTTATGAGTACATTTTTAAACTAGGCGTGTGTTGTACGTGCATAAGCGTTTACTGTAAATAATCAAAATTTGCAGTGGACTTCTTTCATGTCCAGAAATTACTCGTGAATCAAATTCACTTTCTTAGATGACTACAAATGTATGGATGTCCAAACTACATCGAAGTTTTTAGTCATTTATAATTAGTGTATGAACATACTGGGTGAACTACTGATCATGTTTTCAGCTTACCTAAGAAAAAAGCAATTGCACTCCCTTATTCATACTTATTGATTATTTAGTAAACTGTCGCTTTTAATTGAAATGAGATACATTTTTCTGTTACCAGTTTTCCTGATTACAAACATAGATTCTAGAAAATAATTCTAAACACGAACATGAGTGTTTATTAGGTTTTTGCATCAGTAAAGTTCCCAAGACACACCTAGTGCACTATTGTGGTGTATGCTACTTATATTTGCAGATATAAATAGTATGTACCAGCCCCGACCGTTGCTGCTACCTTGACGTGGTGTTCGGACTTGTCTATTGTGATGAACCAATCGAGCTATACTGGCTGGGACAATCGTTCCTCAAGGTCCTAACATGCCAGACAGGTCGGTTGAAGAACAGTAAGACTAAAAACAGCAATCCCAATCCTTGTTCATGAACGATGCTTCCCAGGTGCGTGAAAGATTCCAGGTCTTCCAGGGTTTTCCATCAAGTGTGATTGGGTCGGTGTTCTCTGTGTTGTATTTGAGGATCTTGCTTTTTCTTTTGTGTATGTTGAGGCCTATTGATGCAGAGACTGCTGCTACACTAGTTGTCTTCGTCTGTATTTGTTCGTGTGTATGAGATGGGAGGTCCAGGTCATCCGCGAAGTCCAAATCATCTAGTTGATTCTGAGATGTCCATTGTATTCCGTGCTTCCTGTCAGATGTCGAAGCCTTCATAATCCAGTCAATCATCAGAAGAAAGAGGAAGGGAGAGAGTAGACAGTCATATAGAAAAGTTTACTTAGTGTTCTCTTGTCCACACTGTCAAACGCCTTCTCATAGTCAATGAAATTGATGTATAGTGACGAGTTCCACTCAATTGATTGCTTCACGATGATCCGTAGTGTAGCGACTTTGTCTGTTCTTGACCGATCCTTACGGAATCCAGCCTGTTGATCTCGAAGTAGGAAGTCTCCTGAATCTTTCATCCAGTTCAGCAACACTGTTGAAAACTGTTCCTGCTACTGATAACAGTGTGATGCTTCTGTAATTCTCACATTTACTCAGACCTCCTTTCTTTGATATCTTAATGAGGTATCCTTCTTTACAGTCTGTCTATGGCACTTGTTCTTCCTCCCGAATCTTCTTGAATAGAAGGAGAAGCATGTTTGCAGTTACTTCAATGTCTGACCTCAGTGCTTCAGCTGGTATATTGTCAGGTCCTGCCGCTTTCACGCTCTGGATTTGTCTGATGGCCATCTTGAATTCTTCGATCGTTGGTGAAGTGACATCTATAAAAAAGTCTGTAGGTGTTGCTTTGGTGATACAAATATGATCTATCTGGTTCTCTGTGGTGTGGTCCAGTGAGATCCATGTAGCTTTGTGTATGAGTTTGTGTGGAAATATTGTGCTACCTATAACCAGTTTGTTGAATGCACATAGATTTGCAGTCTCTCCCCATTTTCATTTCTCTCTCCTAGTCCATGTCGTCCAATTATATCTTTATATCCTGTGTTTTTCAGTCCGACTTTAGCATTTAGATCTCCCATCAGGATGGTCAGGTCCTTTCTTAAGCACTTAGCTATGATTGATTGCAGCCTCCCATAAAACTGATCTTTAATGTCGTCGTTGCTATCATTTGTGGGTGCATAACATTGGGTAACATTCATTGTGATCCCCTTCTTCTTTGTTTTGAATGATGCTTTGATAACTCTAGACCCATAAGATTCCCGTCCTACAAGTGCATTTCATGCTTCTTCGCACAGCATTAGAGCAACTCCATGAGTGTGTGGAGCATTTTCCTCCTCGTGACCAGAGTAAAGCAGCATCTCTCCCGTATCTAGCCTTTGCTGTCTAGCTTGTGTCCAATGGGTTCCGCTGATTCCAATTATTGCCACCTTGCATCTCCTCATTGCCATTGCTATTTGACTGGTCTTCCCTGTCTCCCACATTATCCGGACGTTCCATGTACCTATAAAGAGTGTTACTCTGGTTGTTAGAAGGGGCATCGGCCTCGTGACTTCCGAAGAATCTCCGCTTTCATCATGAGGCATCATAATTCTTCCTTCAACTCCCAGGGCAGAGTTTAGATGGTTTGAATTATTTTACTGGTTAGCGCCTTTTTGACGAGTTAGTTTTCTACGGAATGAGGTCGCTAACCCCATGCCAAACCCTCCTCCTTTACCCGGGCTTGGGACAGGCAGTAACTCTAGAAGAGCTACAGGCGGAGTTTGAGAGTTAGGGGCGGCCAAACCAAAACATGGCATCAGTACTTGATGTCACTAACTTCTAGTCTGAGCCATGTCGGTAGATGTAGACTACTTGGTTGGGGTCCGCGTGACTATTATAACCAATGGTTGGAGACTGCGTGATATGGTTCAGAATCGATCACAATGGCATAGCTGTATACACTTTCTGTCTTCCCTTAAACTATGAGAATAAAATTGCTTCATGTCTTTCTTTCCTCCTTATACACAATCTTTCTTTTATATATTACCACCATTCAGTAAACTACTTCTATGAATTCGGTGTTCATCTTGTTGTGCTAATGAGGTATGGCAACTTGGACCGATGCATATGTGTGCCTGGTCCTACGTTGTAGCTGACTGAATGCATGTACCACCAGTCGGAAGTGGAATAACTGCGAGAAGAAGAATTAGAAGATTGAAATGAAGAGAAGCGAGAAGGAAACTGAAGGCAATCAAGACAACAACAGGAACGACGGAACAATAAATCTTGTAAGAGACAATCCAAAGATGTATGATTTTCATATTTTACTAAACCACTGTGTAGTTGTGCATCAAGGAACAATTGGTCTTCCCCACTTGAGTTCTCATCCACTACAAGATTATCGACAGCCTAGTACCAACAACAATATCTTTTTATTAATCTTGTAGTATTTTAACAGTTGAATTCATGAGTCGATGTACGCTAGACCACTATTGAAAACCTGGAATAGTTGGACAGCCGTTTCGTCCAAGTATGGAACTACTCATCGGTGGGCATCCACTGTCCCGCATGAGGGACCCAAACGCATGGCTTTCGGTCTCAAGCGTGAACGCTAAACCTCTAGACTGCTGATCTGGCATCCAACCGTGTTTATGTCTAGCTTCAATTGATCCATGAACTTGCACAACCCTTCATTAATTGTCCGAGGTGGATAACATTTTGCGCGCAAGACCGAGGGTTGTGCGTTCGAGTTCCGTGTGTGGAACCATGAATGCGCACTGAGGAGTTTCGTACTAGGGCGAAACGTCCAACTAGTGCCTCAAGGTTTTCAATGGTGATCTAGCTTAGACTGACTTGTAAATTCAACTTCTGGTAGGACGAGACGTAAATACGTTAAAATCCATGCACGCAAGCAAATCTATAAAAATTCTGTAATACCTTACTTAGCAAATATACTCTGTCGAACAGGCTGTTAGAGTTAACGAAGTCAGTAACCTGTATTCTAACGCATGTCTCAAATTTGATACGTTGTACAGACTCAGATTTTTTTCGCCTTCTCTTATCATTTCCTTTTTGTTTTTTGGTACAAAAACTTTTTGAAATACCTCGTACCAAAATATTATATTGAATAAAGTCATTAATAATAATAATAATAATACAATCTCTACAAACCCCCATAAAGACAATTCTGCTGGTTTTTCTAAATTATTATCGTAGTTCGTTTGCTATATCTCTGGATTACACTACCGTTCACTTGGTTGAGTTCGAGAAAAACAATTACGTACAGTAAGAGCCATTAGGACTTTTTCTGGCGAATGATTTACAGTGACTGGACTAGTGTTCATTTATGAATTTGTTAATTCTAGAGTCCATCACCAGAACAAGTCTAGGTAACTACTGGTTGATAGAAGATTCAAAATGCTTGAAAAAAAATTATGCATACTAAGTAGACTTCTAAAGAACTGAAGATGTACTTTCGATCCAGGATAATAATTATCCTGTTACTCAACGCCAATTTTACATTTCAGTGAAGAATCCTCAACACAAAAAAAAATGAAATACTGTAACTAACTTTTTGGTAAAATATATCATCCCATACATAATAATAAGGTAAAGCAAGTAGTTAAAATTTCTGCAAAATCAGTTTAATGAGCGCTGTAAGGGTAACCCTCCGGTAGTCAGCTGTTTTAAAAGTAGGCCGAACACAAACAATAAAACAAAGCCAGTTGCACAAGACACTTCTTGTGGTTCACTTATTCATGGGAATCATTACAGTACTTTTCTATGAATATCCACCGTGTATAAGGGTCAGAACAACAAAACATAATTAGCAAATCAAATGTTTCCTGATATACGTGATTTTATGGAAGATGTTTTTTTAATGTTTAATAAACTTAATACATACTTCATTCAACTTTCCTGTGTATATGTGTCAATGATTAACACTAAAGGATACTCGGTAAAGATCATAAATACAAATGAGCTGTATGCACATAAACAAACAGGGATTAATTAAATATATCTAGTGATTTTCAATAACCTACCTTGTAGCTCGAAATAGCCTTCAATAACGAATGTTCACAGTTTAAATCGTATGTTTTAGCCAAATTGGAGTGAGCGGCAGCATAACAAAAGATTATATTCGCTTGCTCGAAGTTAAAAGAGTAGTGTTCTAAAAGAAATGTAACAACAAATCAGAGAAGAGACAATTTTACTTGAATAGTTTTTGTGCCATATATCACTCCAATTCCAATGGATGCCTAGATCTTCTGATGTATTGAGTCGCTTTTCTAAACTCCATAATACATTATGATATCTGTATAAATGATGAATAAAAAACGAAGATGAATGGATGTTTGTCAATATGACAATGAAAGTTCTAATCACATCAGAGTGCACAATTCAGAATAATTTGAAGACCAAATACTGGAGGTCGAACTCTAGTACATAGATCTTGAATACGATCATAAGTTGCAAAAAGTCGTAAGTGAACCAACGGAACATGATTACATTTAGTATCTACAGTACTTTTATCATAACATCTAGTGATTGTATGTTAGTAATCAGTGGACTTGAAGTAAGGATCGATTGGTGACCGACTATAAATTATTTGTCTTATCCAAAGAACTGTCATTAACAGGACAGTTATATAAATGTGGATATTTCCATCATTATAAGAACATTGAGGCACAAAATACTTACCCATCCAGGTTGAAATTCTGATCACTGAAGATGTGAAAAAGCGGCTTGCGGTAGTAAAACGTAACTAGGTTATCTGGTGTCATAATTAAACAAAGTTATCCAGTACATTTCTGATACAAAAGTTTTGTTCGAATGATTTAGAAACAGGAGCAATTTGAGAGGGCGATTCTGTGGATTCGAAATCTTCAGTATTATTATTGGCCAATACTGCTTTAGGAACCAGTACATGTATAAAAAACATTGTCCTCGACCCTAATTTTATGTAAATAATAGACGATCATGTGATAAACTAGTCCCAACACTCAAAATTAGTAGACCTATAGAGCCTATGGTATCAAGACGTTGAGACCACCGGTAAATCTATTTTTAAAAATCGTTATCTTCAACTATATATATATATATGACGACAATAAACCAATGGGATTGTACACAATAGTGATATAGTAAGAATATTGATCAAAACGTAGAAGCCATTGTAATGCAAGCCGAATAATACAAAAAACGTGAACAAATTAAGTGGAAACTCACAACGCAAGTGACTGAATTCGACTGCCTAGATCTTCATTGCGTCCAAAACAGGCGTCGTAGCGAAGCACACTGAACTTTTTTAGGGATTCAATACACTGCGTAGCAACAGATTCCCCAAACTTCCCAGTTATGAACTTTTTTAGTGGTGTTATTACGTCAACTTCAGTAGACAATTTTAACGGAACACATAAAAATGTCATCGTTGAACAGGTGATCACCGACCTTGATGAAAGAAAGTCGACCTTTACGTTACAAAACATCAATATTGAACACTGTCCTATTTAAGAAAAAATCATCAAATTCTCGGAAAAATAACTTGTCAACAGTGCAGTTCTCTATTCTGAAAACTATATTTGTGATAAACTGATAAAATGAGGGCTAAATATTCAAATACTCTTCAACAAAAGAATCTTTGACCTAATGGACGTGGGCGCATATTGTCTCTGCACCTTAGCTGAGGTTGATGCTTATGAAGCTAAGCGTGTATTCGAAAAGAATTCAAATATACTGGCCATGATAGAGCAATACAAAACTGTTTTTCAACTACCCGTCAATTATTTCCCCTATATACCAACATGGAAGAAAGTGGAGGGAATGGGGGTGAGGCTGAATACTGATTTTCGAATGTCGTTTGCGAAGTCAACACGGGAGTCTTTCAGATGACAATGACGAGAATACGTTTAGTTTAGCTTGATGTGTGAATTTTAAGCCAACTAACCAGAGTAAGAGGTACGTTCTACAGCATGCTGCGACGTAATGTGATGCTGATGCTCTACTGTCTTCAAAACATCCATTGTACCTTGACATGACGGAAGGGTGATCTGCATTAGGTGTTGACTGAGAGTTGTGACTTTCAAGTTAGTGGTTCGTCACACTTTTCTCTTCTGACTCAAGTAGGCCCCCAATCATTCGACACAGATCATCTACTTTAGTAATCTATACTGTGAATACAATGTGAACGTAAGCTATAATTTGCGTAAAACTACATACGCAGTAAAACCCTCAATGGTTTCTTGACGAAACTTATCAATGCACACTCATGGACGTCCCAATAAAAATAATAATATCTGAGAAATCTAAACTCCTAGAGTTTGATCTTAGTGAACTTTAGTTGCAGTTTGCTGTGTTGAAGCATCACATCATCAAACAATAAATTTCAAGAAATTAGATACCGACATTAGTGCTCATAACTCCCTTCTCATGTTAGCAATGAGATGCTCCGGTTAATTTTGAGTCCCTCCATTCATCACGACAGTACATACAAGACAGTGAATGGTTTATGCTTGTCAGATGGTCAATGAGTCTAGAGACTTTTCAAAGTTTATAGATTATCACGTTCGAATTCTGACCTGGCTTCTTCCTGAAGGACGGTCGACTGACATAATAGAGAATTTAAACCCAACTAACAAGAAAAACACTCTTTCACCTATGGATCAAACTTTATTTGTAAATTGAGACTTGTCGACTGAAGTTCCGAACCAAAACATGATGGAAGCTAGAAGATCAAAGTCCAATTTATGGCTGAACATGTTCAAAATCTAAGTGAAACAAATGTACCAGGAAACCATTAGAAATAATAACACTCACATAACAGTATGACGCAATTTAAAAACTTTGAATTTCCTCAGTAACAGTGGACACATCAGTTCTTACGTCATATTCTAGTGTTAGGGATCACTCATTTCGGGATACTTGACAACAGACTATCACTAAAACAAACATAAAGTCCGGAAACTCAACCTGATGGTTGAATTTTCAGATCATGTCTTCTCTATCACTTGCAAATCTGGAAGACTAATCGGTTTCATAATACAGACTTTCTAGACTAAGAAGACCAATCTCGCCCCTGAAAAATATGTTTACGACCCTCCCTTAGATACTGTGCGTTCATCTTTTCGGACATGAATATGATAGACAAGGTAAAGGTGGAAAATATCCAAAAGCGTTCCACATATCGACTATCAAGATAGGCGTCTATTTTCTGCTACACAGCTAGATGCAGATACCCCTCGTTTGAAGCTCTATTGCGCCCTCAGCTAAAGAACGACCTTATCTTTACTTTAAAATAATATATCGTCATCTATTTCAAGCCTCTGAGGAAACTTTGATCTACAACCGTTTTTTAAACTCAGAAACGATGCATATATATTACTGACCGTGAAACATCAGAAACCTATGGGCCGTACATTTTTTAAAAGCACGGTATGGCCTGCTGTGGGACAGGCTGTTATTGTATACCCGTAACTGTGATATTATCACCTAGTTCGAACGACGCATAACCTTGTTCACAGATTTTAAGGGGCACTGGCAGCCATATTATGAACTTTCAAATAATCGCCAGTCATTCGTATACTTGTATAATTGACCAATAAAATACATGATCGTTGCTCTCTCCTTATCGACAAAATATTGCGTTCTTGTACGTCCGCTGCTTCTCCCCTCATCAGACTCTACGTTATGCTAATATTCAATGATCCATTGTCTTCCACTTTTGAACTGTTCGTCTCTATTTCAATTTTTATTTCACATAAATGACCACCTACCTTATGGATGTTGCTTATCTATGGTTTATCACAAAAAATCCATGCTACCATGTACTACGATGAGTTCCTTGTGCTTCATTAACTTTTAGTTTACCAAGTGTCTGTGTATCTACTCACAAATCTTTTCATCATTTTACAACCTTATACTCTTCGCCTCATCAACCTTTCTCCAATAATCTATCCTTACCCTCTCAAGATTACTCATCGCATTGTTATTGCCCTATAATTTGTACCGTTACCTAACTTCATAGAGATAGTGAATGGTGTGATGATGGTTAGTATTTCGGAATGTAGGTCACAGTTTGTTTGTATTCGACGCAGTGAACCCTCAGGCTACCGACCAGTGGCCCTTCTCACCATACCTTCTAACATTATGGGATCTCTAATATACGACAGTATAGAAGGATACTTATTATCCTCAAAGTTCTTCTCATCTCAACAGCATGGTTTCAGAAAGGGTTATTCTTGTATAACCAACCTGCTTACTGCGGTGGTCAGAAGGACAAGCATCTTTGATCACGAGGGGAAAGTTGATATCATTTACCTTGATTTCTCGAAAGCTTTTGATAGGGTCAACCATATATGTCTTATCAATAAGCTTAAACGAATGGGTCTCAAACCACCTTTTATTGATTGGCTTGCCTCATATCTGAAAAAACCGACATTTTGAGGTCAGGGTTAACTTCACTCTCTCTCAGGTTATAGAATGTCCTAGTGGGGTCCCCCAGAGCTCAATACTAGGACCTCTTCTCTTCTTGATTTATGTAAACGATCTTCCACAACAGGTATCGTCTGACCTATTGCTTTTCGCTGATGATGTGAAACTTTGGAGTGAGATACGCAACCAAGAGGATATACTGTCACTTCAGGAGGATCTGACTCGACTTCAAAGTTGGGCAGATGATAACGGACTTACATTCAACACTTCAAAGTGTAAAGTAGTTCATCTGCGACATGTTGCAGACTATAGTTACAACTTGAGAAACTCCTCTCTTGAAGTCTCCCAAGTTGAGAAAGATTTAAGAGTGTTGTTATCCTATAACTTGAGGTCGTACTCTACTTGTGATAAAAACGCCTTTTAAACAACCTTGCACTGGTAACATCGAAGCGCATTTTGGGTCAGTTTGACGGTAGAAATTTGCACATAGTCTTGAACAGTTTTATTCGTCCCCATTTAGAGTACGGAAACATAGTACTTCCTCCCTCCAAAAGGATGAGGACACTATGGAACGTATACAACGAAATCAGTTCGGGGACTCAAGTTCAAACCTTATGAAGAGCGCCTCCAATCACTTAACGTTTGTACGTTAGAGTGAAGGCGTCTTATAGGTGACCTTCTCATGACTTACAGTATTCTTAATACTTCTGGTCATTCACCTAAACATCTTCCTAAGCTTAGCCACAACACTAACCCAGGAGGTAACACCCAGAACCTGGAGACCCAACATAGCAGAACAGACTGCAGACACAACTTCTACTCTGTAAGAGCTGTCAGATGTTGGATTTCGCCGTCGACTGAGCTAGTCCAAGCGACTTTGCAGGAGTCCTTTAAGAGGAAACGTGACTTATTCTTAAGGACTAAGGATAACATATTAGTATGATTTACCAAATGCTTTTTTTCCTTTATTATCGATTATGTACCTAGGTTCTTGCTTGTAGGTGTTGGTGATCCACTGCTATTAGACACGGAATCCCGTTAAGCGAAAGCTTCCTCTATTCCGTCCTCAATCATTAGAACCATTTTACTGACAAGAACGGAAAATCCGAAAGGATCACAAGAAATACAAGTTCATTGACAACAATGACACGCCTTAATCACATGAATAAGTAAGTCAATGCTTCTAGCAGTAGAAGGTTTCACAATATCGTGGAAAAATTAGTAACGGCTGAAAATAGTAATAATGCTCATATCTTTTATCAACAGCATCGTCTTTAACTTTTCCACGATACTCATGAAAACGAACCTTTGGCATGAAAGAAGAAATTCGGAAGTTTCTGCACTACAACTTTGACAACTTGTGTATTATAGTTAAACTGCCAAACCGTTAAAATCTTTTTGTAACTGTCTCAAAGACGAATAATTTATCTCCCACGTATTTCTAAATCTATTCATTTAATACGTCATTGAGACGCCTTTTTCACTGTTCACTTTAGGAGGGCTTAAAAGGCGGGTGACAAAACGCCATATGGCTGGAAAGAGTACAAAATCACCTTACTTCGAGAGGATTATATTGAAAACATCGCTCTCGGACTTTCTTCGAGTGTGTTTATAATCTCTTACTATGGGAAGTGATCCATGCCAACTGTGGCTTTCATGTAGACTAATATTATTAATATAACAGTTAACTTGCAACTATTTGTAAAGAGAATATATATCTCCACCCTACAGAGGAACATGGTACTGTAAAAACTCGTTGCATGCATATAAAACCATTAAGTACTGGTTAGAAAACATTTTGTACTGATTACACACGACGATCCCTAGTAAGTGATATATTTTTCTTCTGTCGATGTCGTGGTCCTGCTTCACTGAGTGCAATCAGCTGATATCGTCCCCTAAGACGGATATGATTAGTTCCCTGGTCGAGTAACAAGGTAATTATTTATTTAGGGTTGTTATTAATAACTGCAGGTACTTTTGGTATAATATTAGCGGATTCGCATCCTAAAGTTGTTTCTAAGTGGTATTCAGATGTAGAACAGTGAAAATAGGACCATAATTTTATTTGTCACCTGATAGATGTTTGAAAATAAAGTTATAAAGGAGTAAATACGAAAGAACAACATATTGTAAATGATTATTAACCTACGAAGTTGAATAATATGAAGAAAACAACATTTCGATTTCAACCGATACGTTTAATAGATTTTGAAAAACTCTTGAAATATTACTGACAGCACGGTTGATGAAAGTGCACCAATTTTCTTAATGATAACACTTAATGAAGCTGGACTGATGTTTAAACAATAATGAATATATAAGTCTACTGTAAAGTAAGAAGAGATCACATTGAAGAGTATTTGGAGACATCGACTTCTTTAAGCAGTGCTTGTAGTGATCCAGCATCTGGATGTCGTGGATGTACAGGGTTTTGGAACGTTTTCATGCTTGACATCTTCATAATCAATCGATTGAAAACCCGCTCAAAGCAGTAGTAATGAAGGAGTCCGAAGATATATCTGAAAGGCAATTGATATGTTAAGAAGTGGTTGATTAAAGCTGGCTAATTGTTGTGAGGTATGCATAGGACGACGGACCTACTAGTGATCTGATCTTGATGCATGACCGAGGAGTTTCAGTAAGGGGTTGTTTTGTGAAGCTAAAATATTTAGCACCAATTGTGAATGCTCATGGAACTAGTTATTTTGATGGTGTACTTTTTTGCCATATGTATTAAAAAGAAGTGCATGGTATAGTTAAAGGTATTCATGAATCACAAATCTGGGAGATAATCGTCCACTTGAGAGAAATAGAAAAATATTTGGGTGAATTTAACAACATAACAGTATTTTTGAACAGTGGAAACAGTGCAGTGAACATTTATTGACAACTATAAAAATGTGACTTAAATAAACTACAAAGGGTATCAGTGTTATTTAAGCACGTGATATTATTTCATCGGGATTAATTTTTCGGACAACTTAACTGGAATCTGTGAAATATTCATACTCAAACCTGCAAGCTGCTTGCAGTCCTCTTTCTAAAGACGACATGATGTCTGCAAAAATTTAGGTTCTTTTTATCGTGCTTGTAAATTCCACTATAGATTCCTTCATCACCAAGTACTACTTTGTATGATAAGGTCACCAAGCAACGGAGAAGGGGTCTTATTTTTTGTACTCAACGGACCTACACTGGCATGAAAATACAGATCCTATGCATCCAACGAACTACAATCTGATCTCGCAATATTTGTTATTTTGTACAAATAACATCAGATCTAAAGATGCCACCAGTACTGGGAGTTTGACAATACCTTAACCAACAGCACCTTTGATAGTCAAAATATGCCAACCCAGTCAAATCAGAAAACTAAAGCGAAGAGGTTTGAAGATATATTTGATAGGCTATGGATATATATATCAAGAATAGATCAATCTCAGATGACGAGCAGTTGCAAGAAGTGTGAAACATGGCGTACCTACTCGTGTTCTGGTGCGGATGCGTGACTGAGTGCCTTCAGCCAGCTGAGTTCAATAAACCCAAGACAGTCAGCACCAAATGTCGAAAACTTACAGAGTTAGTGATTTCGGGGATTTACTTACTGCTACAGATCCATTGTTGAATTGTTTTACAACAAGTGGGAATGTCCGACACATACATGATGCATTTATTCATACTGAGTATTTATCCTAGTCACCTCCTAATAAGTGACCTTAACTAACTTCTTTCTTTGTTTAGTTGAGCCGTTTTGTTCTGCTTTTTTGGGTC
Organism: Schistosoma mansoni; assembly: GCF_000237925.1. Taxonomy (NCBI): domain Eukaryota; kingdom Metazoa; phylum Platyhelminthes; class Trematoda; order Strigeidida; family Schistosomatidae; genus Schistosoma; species Schistosoma mansoni. Next base: position 16,947,734 of record NC_031497.1, read on the forward strand.
ACAAGAAATGCGCAGGGTTTGCTAAATATTATTCTGACGTTGAAGTGGTCCGCATGTTGGTAACATGTAAACATAGTTAGTTGATGATCCGTAAAATCGTCAAGCTTAGACGTGTTAGTAGAGCAAGAGAAAGGATAATGTCTCTTGTTACTGATTCAGTAACTGTCCAGGCAATGGTTCTGGATAATTTATCTACTGTTGTTGGAATAGCCACCGATCAAGGGTATCCAGATTCAGTGGAAAAAGCCATACTATTTTTCCTAAAGTGTTTATTGAGCAAGCACAAGTGCATTGACCCTTTTATTCACAATTTGTATGAAGAAAGTCCTGAACCTTTGTTTAAACTGCAGTCGAACGAGTCTGGTGATGGATTGCAACAGCACCAGGAATTTTCAATGTTTTCCGAGAATTTGTCCTTGTTCGACATAATCAATGCATTTGTGTATACTTTATCATCAGAAGATATCCTGGCTCTAGATAAAGCCTTGAAGTTTGGCCGTGAAGGTTATTATTGTCTTATGAAAACTCCATCCAGTTTTCTGAAATCAGTGAATTTCCAAAGTGATTCAGTGAAGCTTTCTGATTGTGCACATAGTAGCGAACAACCTGAGGAATCAATGGAGAAATGCAATAAATGCGTCATTCGTAATTTTCGTCCATTAAATCCATGTTCGAGGTACATGGTCGGCCTAACGTGTTCACAGTGTGGGACTTTCAGGTCGAAATGGACTAAACACGACTCTCCACCTCCTAATAATTACATTTCAAAGACCTCTATATGTTGTATTGATCTTTTACTTGCTGTTTGCAAAGCGTGGAGGTGGGAGGATTTAAGCCCTGGTGATTACCTCAGGTAAATTTTCTCTATTTTGTGTATTTTCTTGCGCATTTCGGTTTTTTAGTCAGTTGCATATCATGAATCGCGTTGCAATAAGGTGCTTTTATGCCAAAATCAACTCTTAAATACCGAACTACCAACAGTTGAGTCACTTGACTGTATGCGAGTAAGCTGTATATCGAAGAGCTGCTCCAAGTAACAAAATTTTGACACTCAGTTAGAGTGGCCTAAAACACCTGTACTTCTTCATGTTACGTTTTACTTTGCTGCGCTTGATAATGTTTTATCAACTAGTTTCACTGACCTTAAGAAATTATGCTAGTCCAACTCTCTGTATCTAACTTGGTGACTGCATCATACTTTAATGTACTAGGAACTAGGCTTTTTTGATGAATAAAACAGCTCTCTTCCAATAAGTAAAAATGACTTATTTCTACTCATTTTGTCTGCCACTTAACGTAAAAGAGCTGTTTTCCCATTGGGTTTTGAGAATTTTTGTTAACAACATGTGAAAATTCTCAGCTAATAAAGGTTTATGGATTTTACTCATCGTGCATTCTGCTTAACGCTTCTAAGACTAAACTGAAAATAATTTGCATCCCAATAGATGCAATTTCCATATTCTAAAATGTCTCAATTAGGTTAATGTGTCATACTGTCGACAAAATCTTCAAAGGATGTTATACTGAAACGATTTCCACTTTTTATGCTCCTACTCACTACTCGTTATAACTATTCAATGAAAGACTTGTGGCTAGTGTTTCAGGAAGACTGAGTATTTCGACCCAAATAGCTCAGCTAATCCTAATTCTTGATTATTTTCTTACCTAACTGCTGGAGACATTCAGTTCGGTTCTTAGTTAGTCTTTCCGTAGATATTAGTTTATTGCTGTAAGAAAAATCAAAATGGACCCATTGTTAGTGATCTAAAACTTTTCAATTAAATACATGAAAATATTAGTTTCTAGTACAGAATCTTATATTCTGAAAGGGATTAAGAGTATATTTAAGATGTTTGCTGTAATAGGAACGAATATTTTATGTAACTCCTCCTACGTAAGTAATATTTGTCAGACCTTTAGGTCACAGGCTCTGGGTGTGGCCCTCTAAGTAAACCACCTGTTTCGGTCTGGGCACCCGAACAGTATCATAGCCCTCACACAATTAAAATGAAATGACGATTTTTTGTGTGGCACATATATATCTGGTGCCCCCTTGTACCAATATTTGTGTTCAAATAAAATTAAATAAATCTCAGTAGTTAAGTATAAGTTCATTTACTAGCTTTTGGTTAGTTCTTTTTTGTGGAAGCTGTTGAAACAACCTCACTATCCAAACTAAAGTATGCACGTCCGTGTTTCAAATTGTAACCTAGAAGTTGTCATGTATTCTAACCAGTAAGCCACTACCCCACCTTCCGTAAAGACTATCTTTTATAACACTAATTATATTAACTGGTTACCTTGAACAATTTATTAACTTACCGCTGTTAGAAGTGTGTTTTGTCTTCCCTTTAAATTCAGTATTTGGGATCGAAATAAAAAACAAACAAGAAAAAGTAGCTTACAGAATTACTTACGCCTGTAACCCCTCATGGGGCACAGGCAGTCAACCAGGAATCTAGAACTTACTCCACGTTGGCCTCTTCTTTCTGGTATTTCTCAAGTGGTTTTTTATGATATTTGCCCCCTATCCCCGGCTCAATGTGTTCTTTGGTCCCTCTATTTTCCTTTCTCTTTGAGGATTCAAGTTGCTTTATATTGGAGATTGATGATTTCCGTAATGAGTATCCTATCCACCTCCAAAGTTTTTTCCTGGTTTTCTCGGTTAAAAGCTGGTTTGTTTTCTTCTAGAGTAAATAAATTTAGGTAAAAAAACCTAGATATTTCAGATTCTTATTATTTCAAGACAAAATCTTAATTGGACTTTGTTTGTTGAATGCTTTCATCATATTAGAATAATATTTATTTATTTATTTAAACACATAAATATTGGTACAAGGAAGCACCAGATACATATGCGCCTCACAAATCCCATTCGACTTGTGTGAGGGCTGTGATACTGCCCAGGTGCCCAGACTGAAGCAGGTGGTTTTCTTAGGGGACCACACCCGAGCCTTTGACC